>NW_024540421.1:0-106808 GCF_016647625.1 Suillus subalutaceus
TTAGGCGCCACACTAAATGCAGGAACGAAATCTTATACTTGATATTGTAAAGAAGGATCCAGGTGTCCTATAAGCATACACCTATGGAGGCTTCTAAGTTTCGACGAGGGAGGTTGTTGTTGGGTCACGTAGCTGTACAAGTCGTCATTAGAGATAATTTTCATACTGAAGCTGTAGTGATACCTCAATAACGAGCATGACGATGGCGTGCACAGTGGGGTCTCGAATGACCGCATCCAATTCTACTATGCCGATGACTAGTAGGTTCCAATTTTGGCCAGTCTGTGATCGGATTGAGGGGCTGTTGGGAGGACAGAAAAATAGCCAAGGATATGGAACTTCATCTGGAAGAGAATTGACCTCGAGCGGTGTATATATGAAGACAATATCAGTCATTCATTCACAGTAGGATTCCGATAAGTAACACATGAGTCAGATTGACAATTGTTACGAAACTAAACCAAGCTCTATTGCGACAGTTAGCAAGTAGTCCAGATCAACACATGTGCATTATAACTTGTACCTTGAAGGAAGCCGGGGACAAACGAAGATATGAACGAGAGTAAGAATCTTCGCTCATCAAACATGATACCGCAAGCGCCTGCAAGGTCGTCTCTGCATTTCGAGAAGAGCGCACCAGCGTGTTGAACTCCTTGACATGACAGCTGTTGTTATTGGCTTGAGAGGCGAGGGATGCAGCACGTGGCTCTGTAATAGAGTGGTGCACTTTGGGTGTCAGGTTAGTCATTGTGGGTGATGATTTCGAGAGGAGACATTCAGAAGCCCCGATAATTCCGCTGATACTGACATCGTCGATGAAGCGGAAGTCTTTAAGATTTAGCCCGCGTCGAATGTAGGCTCAAATACTAATCCCGGATTTTCCCTGAACAGATCAAAGATGAGTGAAGCTAGCTAGTGTGTTGAATTCTATGGTGCCTACTGAAAGCACAGCGCTGGAAGTCAATGCTGCAACAAATCATATTTCCGGGAGGCTTGCGGTCAAAGATATGACCTGATAATCGATGTACATACCCTTCAACGTTCCGTGACTGCATTGAAGGGGCTAATGCGAACCTCAGGTCGGATACTGGATGCCTTGACAACGACAATCGGAGGTCCTGGATCACTGCTCACGTTCTCCGGTACGTATCTTGAGTCCAGTGGTAGGATTGGTTTGATGTAGGGTTTCTTCATTACTCCCCCTTGGTAGAATTGACCTCCTTCGTACCAAACGAGGGAATTTTGCGCTTGAGTTCGGCGAGCTGAATATCACTTGTCCCAAACAAGTACGAGTCTTTCTGACCGCCATAATCTCACAGCGACGGAAGGAAACGTAAGTAAGACTCGCTAAGAATATCCGACTCATTGTAATAATAAGCGGTTTTGACAACTTTGCTCCCTTGCCGAAGTCTACGACACACACAAAACACGCACCAGGTTGGAGTCACTGGATGCAGGAATGCCAGGTGGAAGTATGTGTACTGGGTATGAGTGAGTTGCGTACGTCTGCGATGGCTTTGAGGGCACCGAAGATGATGGCGGCTGCGGTTGCGTTCACATATCTGAGGAGAATGACCTGCAGGAAGACGGACATGAGTTCCGAGTAGCGCAGTGTTGGTGGACATGTAGAGGTCTCCATAGAGCGATTCAAGAGAGTGAGAATGATTCGTTGGATGCCGGCGTCACCAATGTCTGTTTGTTGTGGTTACGTTGAGTTGGAGTATATAAATTGGGTATGAATGACGCACCAGAGTTAATGAAGAGAACACGTTCAGACGGGTAAGAAGCGTCCGCGATGATAAAAGCGCGGTTGCATTGCGCATGTGGAGGCCTGTGTCAGTTTGTGGTAAGAATGCATATCCCTAACGCACTGCTTAGTTGGTAGATCTGATCAGAGTTGAAGTGAGACGTACCATCATGTTTATCTCGACGACTGGGTTGATGCAGAAATTCCCCGCTGCTGAAACTGCTACCACCCTGGGCCTCGATAGTCGGCGGACTAGCAGCAAAGAACGCAACTAGATACATGACGAATATACGTATAACGTCGTGAATCCAATTGAATGGAAAGGCCGAGTCTGTGAGTGCTGTAGAGACCTGTCAAGTCCAAATTTACATAAGTATGCATGTACCGCCGCTTACAAGTAATTAGAAATCTCCTCACGTCAAAGGTTTTTAATAGGCTTGCAGTCATTGGTGAGCGTTGAACTCTGAATCAGTCGTGATACTGCTGAATAGTACAGTACTGGTTTAGAGTCCTAGTGTTTGGTCAGTACATCCGACCTGCAGGCCCAGGCCTTGTGCACACTGCAAGCTGTTACTTTTTCAGGCGGTTACTATAATTGCCTCGTGTGTCCCAGGATTATTGCTTCCAGTCCACGCGCACCGGCACGTTTGTCAGAAAGCCATAATCCCAGTCCCCATTCAACCCATCACCGCAGACTTTCAAAGTATGTCCTCCAATAAAGGCGGCCCAAATCCCTACAACAACGGCGCTCCTCCCAAGTGAGATCACTATAGTTTTTGCGCGGGCAGGACGCTAGAAGACTCATGGATGGGCCACACCAGATACCTCAACGATTTTAGCAAAGCCCTTGCGAGCGAAGTTCGCATCTTGCTGGCAGAGGTAGGAAAGCTTAGGGATGAGCGCAGGCAGCTTCAATTGTACGTATCCGCCTTTATCTGTTCAATGTGCGCAGCTGATTGCCAACGCGAAAAGCGAAATTGCTGAGCTTATGGCCGTTAAATCCAAACATGGTGCAGGAGGTGAATATTCTCCTGATTGGAGGCCACCTGTGAGTGCTATGAGATCTTGGGGCATCACCAAACTCTGATGTCTTGTAGCCTCAGGAGCCGCCTCCGCCCCCACCCCCTGCAGCTTCGCCTCCTCCAGAAGAAGGCTTAACCGGCCCCGCCCGCCCAGCCTGGAGGGTCGTCCACAAACCACAAAGACGAGAAAAGCCGGCTCCCAAGAGTCTTCCTGCTCCGGCTCCCGTTCCTGCGATCGAACCTCCAAAGCCAAATCTGCCCGCATGGGCGCAATGGAGGCGTATGTGTTATATCGCTTCCGATTCACATCTCATGATTGAACGGATCTCCATGTTTTAGCAAATCCTGCGCACGTACCAGCACCGATGCCTGCGCCTGTTTCGCCCAGGCCTGTGACGCCGGCTGCACGTCCTGGTCTTTTCGGTATGTCAATGTGTCCCACGATTAGACTGTATTAACTTTTCTTTGTCTTCAATTCTAGGTCCACCAACTCCCCCACCGAAGTAGAATAAATCGAACAACTATAGAGCCCATGCATCTATATCAACCGATGTTTATATCCTTCATCTACTGTCATCATCTTGCATGCTCTTGGAAGTCTACTTGTCATTGTTATTTCTGAATTGTATGGTGTCCACTTGTGTGTGTACGCAGTTTATTTATATATCTTGACTACCACACAATTAATTATCTAAGGTGCCTATTCCTACTGCGTGATATATTCCACTTGTGAACTGGGCATGAGGTGTCGGTATACAATGAAGTTGGAGGTGACTTTAGTTGATAGCACACATTACGAAAAGAGTGGAAAAGAGGTACTGTGAGAGTTGCGTGTCGTGCAGAGGTAGATGCCGATAGCCTGCAGATGACGTCAATACAGAGTCACGCCACAGTCCTGAAAATACTGACCCATCGCCAAACTTCCAAGGCTGACGCAATACACGGCAATCGGCTCTTCATCGTTGTCGCCATCCCTGCGCACCGCGAAACGCACAAAGATCAAATCAAACATGTCGCCAACACAGTCGAATGGAAGGCTCAATGTTTCCTGCCAAACAGGGTTGAAGCCATTGTTCTTGACTGAATTGGTGCGTCTGGACAGGAGTCGGCCAGTTGAACCAGTTGAGGAAGGTGAAGGGGTTGCAGAAGAAGAGGATGAATGGTGACACGAGGCGTGAGGCCAGTCGGGAACGTGGATGGAAACTTCGACGTATGGGTCCACCATAGACTTTTCCATGATCTCGTGCCCGAGGGAGTCTTTCGGACGAGGTAGCTGTTGAGCGGAGATGACCTATGAAAGCATAAGAGTTGGTCGCATCAAGTACAGCGAGGAAAATACATACCAATATGTCAAGCGAATGTTGAGTATGACGAGATAGCAACTCCTTGTCATGTGTACGGAGGGCCAGGGGCTTCAAGACGTAGCCCGCTCGTCCGTTGCGCTGGAACATGGCATGGTTAATCATGTAACCTAGATCTAGACACCAATCAGCACCAATCGATGATAGCCAACCTTAGAAATGTACCGAACGTCTGACAGTTGATAGCCACGAGCTGCGCGCCAGCAGTCCAATAGCGATGCGGTAAGTAGTTAGACGAGTTCACTCTCAAGCCTTTTGGATATAGTCGAACCAGATGTGTCCTATTGTGCTTGATAAGATCTACCATTCCTTGCTTCATCGCCTTGTTAGCCGTCTTCTCTGAGAGAGAGAACATGTGTTCCGGTGCGTAGTGCTCTTTCTTGTTGATACCTCGGCACTTCACACCAACGGTGTATACAAGGAGACTCGCAACAGCGATCGACATCTTAACTTTGCCGACGTCACGAAGTTCCGGTCGAGCAGGGGGCTCAGACGTCGCTAAAGAGGTCACAGTCGGTACAGCAAGAGCAGCTACGCCAGACATATTGTGGGAATGTCCACCGCGAACACGACTGAATAGACTGCGGGCCTTCTTGAACTCGTCCTTCACCTCTATCGCATCCATTAGCCCCGAAAAAGTAGACTTGCTGCGCATATCTCACCGTTGATAGCATCCATTTCAAAGACCCTTAGCTTTGTCCGCTCGTCCCTGATGTCTTGAACAACATCTGAGTCTGTGGATGTTTCGGTAGAAGAGGACTCTATGTCGATGCTGACTTCTTTCGCACGAATAGATTCGTTCTCTGAGACATGGAGGCTCTTTGCCTAGAGGTGGCGATGTTGTAAACACGAGACTCCACCCATATGAAAAACAAAAACCACCTTCAACAGCACCTTCCCTTTCAGGTGCTCTGGACTTGGGAGAACTTCTAACGTCGGGCGCCCTTCCACAGGTGCACTGACGAGCGCATCTTGGAATACATCGCGCATGACCTCCACCATCATCTCCTGTTGCAGCACCGAACAGTGGATTTCGGCAGATATGATGATGGGGTATGGAGACGTAACGAAAGCATACTTTGCGATGGCTTCGCACACTTCTCTCACTGGAACTTTAGAAGTGAATGTCTTTCCATGGAAAATCATCGGTTCATTGTCGCCATCATAAACGTCAACTGTGACGGACGTAGGTGAAATGAGTCAAAGAAACTCCAGAAAAGATTGCACTTACTCTCGACGCTACGGCAACTGTGCAAAAGAGCCCGGATGTAACCCTCGATTGTACTAGAACCAACGAGTTGGTTGCCGGTAAGATATGTATTGTGCGAGGAAGAGATAAGATACTCCGAAAGTGGACGCGTCATATCGTGCCACACTTTGCCTTGCTGCTCTTTGAAAGCTGAATTGTCGGAAGACAAAAGAAATGAGGTAAAACTATCAAGTGACATGACCAGTCTGGGAGACCGACAAGATGCGGAAAGTTTGTGAGTTATGTAGGCCACTGATATGTCGATGGGAGCTATGAGGGGCTGTGAGATCACATTATCGGACGGGGGAGAAGTAGACAATGGAGGAGAAAGTAATCTTGAGGGCGGAGATGCGGGTCCGTCGGGCAAGGGTGGAGAGTATGGTGGGCTGGCATCCGATGAATCATCCGGTTTCTTGGCGTAATGCGCGAACAGTTCTAAGAGTTCAGGGCGGGACAGCGTAGACTGAATGATAATCAGTTTCGCAAAGCTGGATCAAACTGAAAAACATGCCTTCTGAGTATTACGCATGAAATGCTCAAAGACGTTAAAATCAAATTGCCCGTCGTTGCTATAGCACAGTTTCTTGTACAACAGGGCGATATCCGGGCGCGCCTTAAGCAGTTTGACAAAGCGCTGAAAGTCAGAGAAGTTAAGAAAACTTTGGCACTTCGTGTCTGCTTGCTGCGCAGTTGTGAGCTTTTTGTGCGAGAGGATAAATGATTTTTTCCCACCTTGAACAGCCGCTTCAGCTCCTCTGTCGAAGTATGAACATTTAGGCGTCTGCAGAGCTTCTCCACTTCATCAAAGCGCAACTTATGGTCGCTCGACTGATCCGATGCCGTCCAGTACTGCTTCTCCCAGATCGCATGTCTGATCTCTTCATTCCCAAGACCCGTCATAAGTTCTTGGCGTATTGCATAAAGCTTCCTCAGTGTGATGTCCCACATGCGGAATACATCCTTGGTTGAAGAGATCAGGTGAAGGGTTTTATAGGCGCCATTGAGAATGTAGATGATGGTAATCCATCTGTCTTCATAATCTTGCGCAAGTTGGAATTGTTGGCGATAATAACGGGCGTCAGATGAGAAGCGAAGCTCCTTAATATTCTCGATAGGGACTGCAATGGTTCAGTATGTCAACAGGCCAGAGGAGAGTCGCAAGTCAAAGCACGTACTGATCCGCAGTTTCTTGGATTGCCATATGATCTGACCTTGATCAGGATCGAGTTTAAATATATAACTTTTCTGCTTTCCAGGAGATATTTTTGTCATGTGTACTCCTTCTCTTAGCAGTAGAGGAACAGTTCCGTCGGCCATGGATATCGATGACTTTTCAGCGATGCGTTGTGCGGGTGGTGCGACATCAGAGCTCGTTGTGCCTGGTAAATTGGACACGGCAAGCGTCGTCATGGGTTGCTCTTCCGATGAAGAGAATATTGAGCTAGGCGTACTCGTTGAGTCAGAAAGTGGAGGACGTTGATCATCCTTCCTATTATGGCGAGCATCTTGACTCCTCGATCGAATACTCTTGACAATTGGAGCCGTTTTCGCCTTGAGAAAACCTATCATAGAATCTCTTAGTCTCCCATTCCCATCATCCAAGTTTTTCGTGTGTAAGGCCATTCCCTCGTCTGGAGACAGGTCTGGTGCGACAATTTGCAGTGCTTCCTGCGCAGCTAGCGTGGGTAGGCCAGTACTTGTTAACAAGCCTTTGGCACGTTCTAGGATGTGTCTCGGAGTTGTTATCTGCCTCTCTACAGTAAGTCTTGGTCTACTGTGGTCGCTCATGGATGTCTGAGGTCAGAGAGTGACGCTTTGACGCCGAGAATGTTCGTAGCGCATGTGTGATATCTCTAGCAGAGCCGTAATGGAAGTACAAGCCTTGGCGGTCGTACTGCGCACTGCCTATTGATGGATTTAGAGGAATGGAAGCCCAATCCCGGATAGTAGAATTTCATCGCACCCGTGTGGCACGTTTGCAACGCTGGCAACACGAGGGAGGGTACAAATGTAGTAATAAATCAATCTATGTCTATATATACAAATTTATAATTATGGCTAATACGAGTCCCTGTGGTTAAATCATGTACTTCTATCTTGTCAGTTGTGAGGAGTGTCAGGGTAGGGATCGTGAAGAGACGATCTATGATAAAGTAAAAGTTACAGTAAGAGACGAAATATCTAGGGCTACATGTGCACGAGTGTTGTTGCTGTGTTAGGTGTGAGTTGCGAGAAGACATGCGGCGATGACCAATGAGTCGAGTTCACGACTCCGCTTAACGAAAGTCGACAATGACCTCAGCCAACCACACGTCATCATAGACGTTCCAGAGGGCCGAGAGCATGAGGCGATTAAAACCAATTCCACCATTTCCGAAGCGCCAACTGGCGCCATGCTGTGCAGGGGGGTAACCTTGCAGTTCCTGTGGAAATGCTGTGAGTGTGAATACGACCGGAACTGAAGAAAGGACAAACCTCAATGAAGCGCGCAAATGCATGTGCAACTTGAACGGCCAGTTGCCCACGGGTGAGAGGACCAGCTGGAGTATGAATATCAAGGGGGTAACTGCGATCAAGATGCTCATACCCCGGCCACTAAAGTGAAGATAGAGATCAGGCAACAAGTAATAATGCATGGCATGAGTTAACTTACCAAGATCTTGAGATTGACTCTGCGAAAGCCAAGAGATCCGCTCATTTGAGCACCAACGCCGTCATTCGCACCGACGAGCATACGTTCCAGTGCACCTCCTGAACGAGCCAGCAATTCACACATAGGAACGCCAAGACCATGTGAGGGAGCCCCATGAAGGTCAAAAGTGACGGCAGGACAAGGAGGGGAACGACGAGATGTCGGCACCTTCGATAATGGCGCCTGAGGCAGGCGTCGGTGGGTGGGCGGCATAGATTGAGCGAAGAGAGGTTGATATGCGGAGCAGGCACCAGCAAGAGCAGTGTATGATGAGCGAATGTTGCTGGGAACGGGGGGATGAAGAGGGTTCATGTAAGACATTGCAGAAAGTTATGCGTGTGCAGGGAAAGAAAGATTATTGGGATGAGTACTTGGTGACGACAGAACATGTAAAACTAACCTTCAATTTATACCAGCGTATGTCAAAGAGGGACACAAACTCATATGGGTGGCTCGAGCCAACACCGTCAAAGGTACGTAGTCAAAGCGATTGCTGCAGTTTGTGTAAACCAAAAGAAGTGTGCACATCTTTGTGGAAGGTTGCCTTACGATTCGCGTGTCCGCGAACTCTTTGACTTATGCTTTGATGCGAGTTCTTTCATAAATGTCTGCTTTGAAGATAGCGCCTCCTATTGCTTTGAGCATAGTAGTATGTGATGTGAAAAGGATAAGTTGGCACGAGGCAGTACAGTCCGAGGTCTTCTGTGAATTCCCACAGTAGTTACTATGATACTTACACCCTCGATAAGATCACAATCGCGAGCTTGGGATGACTCATACGATCTGGAGGACTCGGGAGTTGGAATGGATACATCAATCACTACGGAAATTCAAGTCGTACAACCACATCCGATGGACTTCAACGATACAATCATTCTGCAGCTTTCTTCTTCTTCTCTTCAACGATTACAACATTCTCCGCAGGCACGCCCTTCAATGGACCAGCTCCGCCTTCAATAAGCTCCAAAACGTCGTCTGATACATCTCCCTGCACTACGATCTCATCCAGTCCCTGGGCGTTCTTGGTGACGGATGCCCCAGTAGCGAACTTCTGTGCAAGGAATTTAGCAGCTTTCTTCAAGTCAATGTCTACATGTAATTTATTTCATTTAGTGGGTTGCCCTCAAAGCGATAAACATACCAAATGCCTCAAGGCCATGGATAGCTGTAACGTGTTTCCGTTTGTTACGCTCGATGCGTTTGATTGACACTTGCGACGCCTGGATGGATTTGAGTGATGAATGTGTAATCCAAGTAGCTCAAAAACGTACCATCTTTTTCTTATGCGCAGCATCCGCCTTTGCCTCAGCCTTTGCCTCCTTTTTCGCAGTGTCCTTCTCGAGTTTTGCCTGCGCCTCCAAGCTGAGGGTACCAATCTTTGACTGAAGAGCCTCTTCAAGATCATCGCGATTAGTAGAAACTAGTACTGAGATGAAATGCTTACCATCAGAGTAGTACTTTTCAAAAAGCTGAGAGTGTGCTCCCTGTAGCCATTCCTTGCATCTCGTCAAGCTGGAGCCAAATTCACAGTATTCGGGAGGAAATGTGCAGACTAAGAAATCGACGTACATCAGTAACACGGGTTAAATAATGAAAATCGTCTTTACTTTGGCAGTACAGGACCTCTATCGGACGAACAGCCTGGGGCTCTTGTTGGTCTGAGGAAGACATGATATTGGTAGACACGTGACTTATAGGCCATCACGATCTAACCGACATACGATCGCAAACATCATCGTCGAACGTTAACCTAGTGCTTCAATCCTTCCGCATATACTATCAACTATGCCTTGTGGTTTGTGGCACCATTAGTACATAGCTTTTTAGCCTTCAAAAGGAATTTCTTGGTGACGAAGGAAGTTCTTCCTTGAGATTTTTCCAGTTTCGCAATCTCAGTAACGTTTGTTTATGTAAAATTCATTTGCTGGGCGCTAAAAGTGAGTGACACAGCGCTTCACAGTAAACAGCGGTGTTCCTAACAGAAGAAAACGAACGTGATTATCAAAGCGATATAAGAATGGACAGGACTAGGACACAAAGCTCATCTCTCCAGACATGCGTCATCGGATGGAGTCTCGTCAGATGAACTCGTGCAGCGGTGCTATTAGCACCAGAATCTACTTGTGCCTAAGGGTGGATAACAGGGACGTGCTCAGATCTAACCAGGGCATCTAAGCGCTGAAGTTCTAGTCCCTTCAATTTGATTTTGCCGATAGGGACAAGGACCCTCTGCAGTCTCCGGGTCGCCTCCTAGCCTGAGTTGGTTGATATATCGAGTGTGTACCAATATCGAACAGGCCCACATAAATTTCTCAGACAACGTCGGCGCTGCGCACGATTTGTCCACCAAGCGCGCCCGCACAAACACGGGCGCTCCGGTTAACCTCTCACCCGAGATAATCCATGTGACGAGTAGTAGAATCCAGTTCGCAGGTGTTTAGAGTGAATGCCGCGTTTTGAAGGTTTCCGTATTCATCCAACACTTCTTTAGCTTCCTGGGAATCCAGTATTTCCCGAGGCCAGCGCACGTGAAGAAGTTGAAGCTGGACAGCAATGAACCACCATATCGCGGCAATGGTAATTGGAAAGGAGCTCATAAACGCGTCACCTTCCGTTAATAGGATGAGGTATCACTGTGGAACCGGGATTGTAACTGCGTCGAATTTCGGATATCGGTAAACACCAAGCAGACATGCCCTATGGGCGGTGGCACCTCCCATTCTAAGCGAGTGATAGTCATGGCCAGACAAACTTTCGCCTGCCCAGATACTACAGACAGCGGCACCTTGTCCTTTTTGCCAAGCGCTAAAATCGGGCACGAGTGTCGCCAGAGATCCATTCTTCCCAGTGGTGTCAGCGATTCCGTTTGTAATTCCATTCACATTTGTCCAAGAAGTACGAACACGCTGTTGGCCAGTCTTTTCGGGAACATCGTGGGTAGAAGTAGCCATGAGATCTAACCCAAGAACAGGAAGATGAGAAAGCCGAGAAATGTTGACAAGTACCCTGCCGTCTTCATTCTCTTCGCGTTGTTCTGCTTGAAATACAATTTTTGGTTGCGAAGAGGTCGGCTCTGGTCGAGGAACTTTAAGTCACGATTGAAATTGCTGCAGGAGCCATGAGAAATCATCTGTACATGTTCTAGATGTTAATGCATACCAATTTGTGCTATCGACTCCCCAACGATTGCTGTACCTTGACGAGTGGCAGAGGGTGGAATACGATCATTGCCGTGTCAAAAATGTATAAATGGCGGATTCGCCATGATGTAGGTGTAGCGGCATTCTCAGTTGTGACGGACCACGGATGTTTGAATTCGGAACTTTATCAAAATGAACACTATGCAGGTACTAGCGTAGGGGTTCCAAGGGCGCACTTGAACTTGAAGGGTCCTATCGGCCCTTTCCACAGCTTAGTCAGCACGTAGACTAGGTTTCGCCATGTTCGTAGCTAGCATCCATCATCATCTCAGCTTGTCTGCCTTGCTCTGGCTTAGGCCGCTGGCCCTGCTCCAGCGTTAGCCCAGCCTGAGTACTGAGCGAGGGTTGTTTGCCTCTATTGAATTGTAAAGCTGCTGACTAAGCTCTTGCACCCTCATTTCAATTATTACCGTGACCCAGTTTGCTAAACCATGTTGAAAATTAACCGTCTTACAGCTTAAGCCCATCGCCTGATACACGACCGGTGTCCAACTCGAGATGATCTATGAAGAAGCAAAACACCCACATTATCTCCTTACAATATAAGGAGATTTCATTCTATTTTCGAGTTCTTCGATAGATCATAGTTTGTTGGGAAGCTATCTATCATTTTTTGACTTGGAATACCAAAGGTCTTATCGACAAAGATGCATCGTAAATATGATAGTGCAACGTTTTGTCCGAGCGTTCCAGACCTATGACCGTCCTTCAGGTGACCAAGGAGGGTTGTTAGTCTCAATACCGCCGACGCCACCTTCGTAAACGCCTTCAATGGTGACCTGCAAAGTTGGAGTGACAGCTGTCGGTTCCATAGCCCACAGCGCGACGGCAACAGTACTATACGGAAGTCAGTAATCATCTCACGGTCATATCAGGGGTCGTACTTTGTGCCGTTGTAGTCCAGAATACCTTGCTGGACAGGGAACTGATACTGGGGCCTGTACCTTTCTATCAGCCCGGTTCATGTGACAAATTGAAACAGACGTACCCAAGGTTGGACACCCTCTTACCCATCATCCATCCGTTGACGTATAATCGAGATCGATAAGGTTGAGAGGTGTTATCAAACACGAAGGACATTGGAACATCAAATCCATCCGGGATGCTTAAGTTGAACGTCGTAACAAAGAACCCAACACCGGCAGCGGCGTTGGGCAGACCCTCAGAGAGGTCTCTCAGCGCCCAAGAAGAGGTATCAAACCCAGGTAAATGCCAGCCCATGCGTTCACCATAAAGACCTCCTTCATTCAGCACCCCGCGCACCTTGTCGAGATAACTGTGTCGTCATGAGCTGACGAGGTGGTCATGCCCGAAAAAGGAAAACGTACTTGGTATATCCGCCAATTTTACCCTGAACCTTCCATTCACCGAACTCTCCGGTATTGAGCATGAAGCCACGGACACCACGAGGGGATTTCTCTTCATCAACAACAGCTGAAATCGTCATCAACATCAGAATCGATTCGGTCTGAGTTCAATGTGTGGCTTACAGCCCGACTCATTGAGGCCCATATTATCCTAGATCTGTCATCAGTGGCAATGACAGCCTAGAATATGAGAACCTACCTGAAGGATAGTAATGACGTTATCTTGCCCGTAAAGCAAAGATCCCAGAGGGAAGTGGAACTTATCATCCGTTTCTTCCAGAATATTTTGGTTATTTGTGGAGCTATGTAACTGGGGTCAGTAACACCCTCAGATCGTATCCATGATAATTATTTACTTTCCGTAGGATGTGTTCAAGAACACGTCATTCACCCAGACAGTGGCAGCGAAAGCTAATTGACGTAATTAGTATTCATACCTCTTTTACTCCTTTAGACCCACCTTCGCCGCCATTGATGGAGAGATTGACAGATTGTGTATTTTCCGTGGCATTGAAGTGCCCACGCCAAAGTACGATGTTCTCGCAGCTGTTAGTCAATGAGCTATAATAGAGGATGCAGACCAGTCGATGACTGACTATTCATAGTCACAGCCATAGAGAACCCTCCCATCGCCGTAGTAGGGCTTGAAGGGTATGTTCGTGGTGGTATGGTTAGCAAGAGTCCAATCGGTATCAGAGAATCCGCTGTGGATTTCTGGCAAACTGTCTGCATATCTCCAGTTTGTAAGTGCGGGTGGAACAAAGCCAAGCACCGTGGATGAGGGCTTCAGTTGAGCAACAAAGCCTCCCTGGGTGGTCAAATTTGAGACCGCAGCGGCATCGGCTGAGATAGGAATTCCGTTCCATGTAACGGTCTTCACGTCATCTGGCGCAATGACTGTAAGTTGAACGCTGTCATTTAAGTCACCACGGAGGGCGAGCGTCGATCCAGTGATTGTAGCGTTGCGAACCAAATAAGGACCTCCAACCAGGACGGAGGAATTCGTGCCAAACTGCCAATAGTTGGCAAGCTCGACAGAATCATTGGCAGAGATTTCGGGCGACCAAAAGGTTCCAGCGGTGTCGGTATCACTATAGAGGACAAGCTGCTCACTGGAATCCCAAATCGTGATGAGTCCTTGAATGCCCGGAAGGAAAGTGACGGGAGTGACGCCATTCGAGGATAACAAAGAAACCCCTTGCCCTTGTATGCGAGGTGTACCATTCAATGTCAGAGCAGCCTCTAACTCAGATGTAGGGTCGCCGTAGAGGAACAGTACATCTCTCCCACCAATCTGGCCGGCAAAAAGAACCTGCGCTGTGGAGTAGAGAACCTTCGATGACGAGCCAAATGAATAATCAGTGACGATAATTTTTGATTGTCTGCCCCCGAGTGTAATTCCGGATGTGAAACGGGGGACCTCAAAGTTACCAGCAGAAGTAGTGACATTCAGCTTGAAGGTGATTGCATCCCTAACGGAATTGTAAACACTCGGCTTAATGTGACGGCATAATATAAGCTCACGTTGTTGTGGAATCCCCTTGCCTTGCAATGTAGAACGACGCCGCTGAGTCGGGGTTCCTTAACAGAGTTACGAAGGCAGCCGGATTGGAGACGAAAACCATGCCGCCAGTACTGTTTCCAACCCAGTCCGTCTTATAGAAATCTGGGGAGCTTCGCAAGAAGAGACCCTGGCGTTTAAGTTCCGGATACTTGACAGTCAGCTCCCTGTTCTCAGCAATGGCACTCCCATAATCGTATGAAGCTGCTAGCCGATGAGCTAGTAATTTCACTGTTAGAGGGATAGAACTTCACTGTAAACTCCGGGGAAAGGAAGGGCACCCCATGAAGTTCCTCTGTAAGCGTGTTGAGCTTCACACCAAGTACAAGAATGAAAGGCTTACCCATATAGCATGTAGTAGTTGATTAGTTTTGCGTTGGATGCCCAAAGATTGAGGTTGAAGACATTCTCGAAATTGGCTCCCGTGAGTATACGGCATTGATCATAACCTGACAGGAAGGTCATGTGAAGGCATAACCAAGGCGTAGACTAATGATTTACCTGGTGCCGTTGGACCCCAAGCATCGAAAGAACCACCCTGGAACTCTGGGAAATACCAAGGTTGACCAGGATCAACAGCTGAATACTGACTTAGTATCAGAAGTAAGAGGTACCAGTATAAATCACATACACTCATGATAGCTATAATAGTTCGTGACGACCGGGCTCCATACGTCTGGGCTGGAACAGTCAAACCCTTGTGGGTAGGAATCCAAACTTGAGGACAATAATTGTGTCAACGCGAGTCCAAGTGTCACATGAATGGACTTGCCCGTAGATATTCACGGCACCCTGCACGTAGTGGAACTCAATATAACAGTCATCTGGAAATAGTTCAGCTTACCGTTCCATTGATCCACGCTCGATTTTCTCCCGGATCGTTAGCGGTCAACGGGACGACAATACCAGAGTTCAAATAGACAGTTTCCAGCTCGCGAAAGTATTCTGCATCCGTGGCTGGTTCCTGGGAGTATTCATTGTCTTTATGTCGCAATTAAGCTCAATTTGATCGTATGGGTACACCAAATGTAAGGGCTACTGACCGACTTGGATTGCTAAGAATGAAGTGACTATCAGACAAGTTAATGTAAAACATGATCAAGGCCGGCTTGCCTATTACCGGTCCGCCTTGGGTCACTTGGTAAGGAATAGTTTCAGAGATGACACCTTGCACGTAGTCCTGCCAAGCTGCGTGCCAGTCCGTCGCGTTCGTCCGCAGTTCGCCTGCAACTTCTGATGTTATCCAGTGTGCAATACCTCCTGCAGTTGTCTCCGCATTGATATAAGGCCCTGATTCTCATTAGCATCAACCCCTTCAAAATACAAAGGATCATATACATACCTGGACGGAGAACAATCCATATGCCAGTCTGTCTCGCAGCCTCGTAAAGGGGCTCCAAAGCGCGGTAATCATTGAAGTCGACAACGCCAGGAGAGGGATTGATCAGAGCCATGTGGGAATAAACACTGATGGCGTTAAATCCAGCAGCCTTCACTTTCTGAAGGATATCAAGCCATAGTCCAGGTACAGGTAGTCGAAATGTGTGAAACTCTCCTGAACTGAGTGAACAACGAAAATGTATCAAATGTGATTTGAGTGTTCATCGAGTACTCACTGGATGAAAACGCGCTGCCCTTTGATAATTAAACTATACTTGTCCCACAGGACATCATCCGTACGTCCGTTTCCAGTGAAGCCCATGCCTACCGGCATATCTACTACTGGTTCTGCCCTCGAGAAATCAAGATGAGACGCCGGGGAGATGATGTTCGAGGGCCTGACTGGTAATACCAGAACGCACAGAACCGAGAGAATGACAACAAGGACCCATGACAGTCCACGACGTTTTTGGAACCTAGACGATGCAAGATTACTGAGGGGTAGCATATCTGACTGCAGCAACTTGGGACCCACTGCCTCAAGCGTTGCTTTTCCCTTCTCAGCGCTCCCAGGTGCATTTATACCGCGCTCCGAGTCTTGAAGTAGGGTCGTGTTGCCAGCATCCTCGGATAAAGTTCTGAGTCGCATGACTCCAACCTATCACACGCGAAGCACTTTATCGCGGTCCGCTGTGCTACGCGTTACGGGAGAATGTTACAGCCTGGATGAACTGAATTCCGAAGGTGCAGGAAGTTTGTCAGTTCCGAGTCATATGACATAGACTCCAACCATGCATACCTCGAGTTATAGCAGCACTGATCTGAGCCAAAACTTAGCGGTGAATCAAATAATATGATGACGGCCGTCCTTAGCCTTGTGTCCCACAACGAGTCGGAGTGAGTCGAAGAAAGGGTGTACGTTATGGTTCATTATTCAATTTCCGCATGGCCGTTCTCACCAAATGATATGGTAGATCTGTCGCTGAAAAGACTTTGACAATTGGACTTCGTGAGACCTCAGAAGTCTTACCGTACTTATAAATACAGTAACGGGTGTTCTGCAGGGAGGAGTTCAACGGACCGCCTCAATTCTCCCTTATAGTACATGCCGAAATATCGGACGAGGCTGAGCGCTGATCGATATGCACCGTGACCTGAGACTCTAATGATCCGCGCTTCGCGTTTTATTATGTAATTATTCAAATAATCGTTTATCAAATCTTAGATCATAAATCTTTGAACTCCGAACATGATCTTTGCAAGAAATTGATTTCTATCGTGCACATCATTCACGATGCCTCCCTCAGCGTCAAAGCAGAAGAGGCTCGCAGAAAAGGCTGCAAAGCAATCTGCAAAGCACAATGGCACAACTTCGACGTCTACACCCAACGACTCTATGCCAGGCAGCATGTCTCATACCCCACTCACCAGCATTTCTGCCGCCAACAGCACGGATGACTTGACATCCATGGCCAAACTCCAGATCGCCACTGATAGGTGTGTATTATGTCTATTGTGATGGAGGATCCTGATCCGGCTATAGGAGTGCAGCGGGAGTGCTTGTGTCAGACGTGAAAGGCAGAGATATTAAAATCGATTCCTATACCTTATCATTCCATGGTCGTCTGCTCATCGAGGGTGCAGAAATTGCCCTCAACTATGGACAGCGCTATGGTCTGTTGGGTGAGAATGGGTCTGGAAAGGTATAATTGATTATTCCTTCTGGATCTTACCATCTTATGCTTTCCCCCCAGTCTACCTTCCTCCAATCCATCGCAGAGCGCGACATTGAAATTCCACCACACATTGATATCTACCTCGTCCGTGGTGAGGCAGAACCATCCGATGTCAATGCCGTTGACTTCATCGTGGCCTCCGCTCGTGAAAAGGTCGCTAAACTCGAAAAGCGCATCGAAGATCTCAGCATCGCAGATGATGTTGATGACGCCGCCCTGGAGGCCGCGTACGAGGAACTCGAGGAGATGGATCCAAATACATTCGAGACCAAGGCTGGCAGTATCCTCCATGGTCTTGGTTTCAGCCAGGCAATGATGGCCCGTCCTACAAAAGATATGAGTGGTGGTTGGCGTATGCGCGTCGCCCTTGCGCGTGCACTCTTTGTCAAGCCACATCTGCTCCTCCTTGATGAGCCGACGAACCATTTGGATCTCGGCGCTGTCGTTTGGCTTGAAGCATATTTATCAACATACAACCACATTCTCGTTATCACCTCGCATTCGCAAGATTTCATGGACTCCGTCTGTACCAACGTCATGGATTTGACGATGAGCAAGAAGCTCGTCTACTATACTGGTAACTACACCACCTACGTACGCACTAAGCAGGAGAACGAAGTGAATCAGATGAAGGCATACCACAAGCAGCAAGAAGAAATAGCTCACATAAAAAAGTACGTCTAATTCTTCCTCGCAATTCACCATTGACTGAACGCTGTCAGGTTCATCGCTTCCGCTGGTACATATGCCAACCTCGTTAAGCAGGCCAAGTCGAAACAAAAAATTATCGACAAGATGGAGGCGGCGGGACTCGTTGAAAAAGTCGAGACGCCTCGGCCGCTGCGCTTCCACTTCGAGGATATTCGCAAACTCCCTCCTCCCATTATTGCATTCGACGAAGTCGCCTTCTCATACTCGGGCAAACCTGAAGATTACTTGTATAAAAAATTGTCGTTCGGTATAGAGTGTGTCTTTTCTTCCTATCTCAAGTCTTGTCCAGCTTACTCGTATGTAGTATGGACTCTCGTGTAGCCATTCTCGGTGCAAACGGTGCCGGAAAATCGACACTCCTCAACCTCGTCACTGGTGTCCTACAACCCTCTCAAGGCACTGTTTCCAAGCATGCTGCACTCAAACTCGCCAAGTACAGCCAACACAGCGCGGACCAGCTACCATACGATAAAAGTCCGATTGAGTACTTCCAATCACTCTTCTACGAGAAGTACCCCGAGAAAGACGCTATGGCGTGGAGACAGCAACTCGGCCGTTTTGGCTTGAGCGGTGCGCACCAAACGAGTGTCATTAGCAATTTGTCGGACGGGTTGAGAAACAGGTAAGCAGTCTAATATGAATACTGATGTCAAACTCACAGACGTTCAGAGTGGTATTCGCACAGCTCGCGATGGAACATCCTCATATCCTGCTTCTTGGTTTGTTCTTTTACTCGCTTTCTGACAATCCGCTGATCAGTGGCGAGACAGATGAGCCGACGAACCATTTGGATATGGCTTCCATCGATGCGCTCGCGCTTGCAATCAAGGACTTTGAAGGTGGCGTGGTGATCGTGTCACATGACTTCCGTTTGATCAGTCAAGTTGCTGAGGAGCTTTGGGAAGTCGCTGATAAGACAATTCGCAATCTAACGAAGGAGGATATCAGCATCGTTGACTATAAGAGGAACCTTGTGAAGCACAGTACGGTTTCACTCCCCCCTCATCTGATCGCGTACTGATCGTCGTGCAGGTGAGGCCCAATTGGAAAAGGCCAAGCTCATCAGCAAGACTACCACTAAAGGCAAGACATAGCGAGTGTCACAGTTCCGTTTCATGTGTACATCTAAGTATATGTACATACCGTACACTGCGCCCCTTACATGGGCCACACACATGTCTTGCCATTGTAGTCACGCCTTTTTTCATTCGATTGTTGCACAACTAACTGGATCTGATACTTGTATGTTTGTCATGTCCACGTTTTCGCTTTTAGATGTTTTATTGACGATCGTCCCTACTTACTGAGGTCGGGCCCTAGCAAGGGAGCTCACGTTTAATGTAGTCAGTGTTTAGCAATGATTAGATTGTATGATGTCCGGGCCAGTTGAATCGTATGAAGACCCGTACCAATAAATGTGTTATAGATTCTGGGCCCAACCTACCCTAGCACCGCCATACAGACAGCCACCGGAGTGGATGCAGCCTAGCTACGGACCTTTCCAGAGCGACACGATATAAGCCATGGCACTGTAGGATCAAGATTCAAGACAAGGATAGGGACCAGGGAGTAATTTAAGACAAAACTTGCCATTGGACTAGAAATCTGTTGACTGCGCGGAAGAAAGAAAAACCTATAGCACCCATTTTTATTATTGACTAGTGCATAGATGTTCGTCGACGCTGCTGTGTGTCCATATATTCCCGTGCTATGCATCTGACAGTTGTCGACATGCCATAGGAACTTCCAAGTCGTCGAGTTTGGGTGGATCGGAGTTTGAAATTGAACTTGAAGAGCTGCACAGTGCAGTCACCGACGCCAAGGAATGAATTATTCTCAGTCAGAGTCGATATCATAACTTTTGGCATTCTAGAGACCGGGATCACAGATGTGCGATGCAACAGCTTGCGCGGAACTAGGTAGCCACATCATGCATATGTTTCACTCAATCTGTTACATCGCAACGAGAAATAGGTTTTTCTTCGTCATTCGCATCCAAGCCTGTCTGAGAGCAGAAAAAATGTGCTACAAGAGTACTTTGGTTTTGTCGTGGTATGTCTTCTCTCCAAATGTTACTCCAATGAATATTGATAAGTATCGATCTGACATTTGACCACGGTATGTATCCAAACTCTAGTCATGTCGGTCAGTTCGGTTTTGGCTACAGTGTTAGAGGTGGGCCTTGCTTCGAGTCAACCGAAGCAGGGTGCTGCACTTATGACCGAGTGTTATGTATGTTGCTGATTCACACAATATTTTGGTCTCTCATTATTCAGGTAGTCTAAGCACTGGTGCTCTACGGCCGGCTCTTTGTCAGGGACTGGTCACTTAAATCAGGAAAAGTAAGTTTCTTCCATCACCTATCGAATAGGCTACCAATTTGCTTGTTGATAGAATTCGCCCGGGTCTTTCGTGGTTGATAAAGTCTCGCTCTGTCAATCGCGAAGAATGAATTCCTCATGCCAACAGCGGTGGGTGGTGTTTGTAGTGCCATGGTTTGAAGTTTAAATGTTTTGCAAGGCCCAAGCATTATGGGCGGATAGACGATATTATGGATCTTCTGATCTGAAAGTCTAGATTACACGCTGACTGCGGTGCACTGGCCCGAGTTTGTGCCTGTGCCACGAGGATCTGCCACAGCGTCCGTGCCAGTGTTGACTCTTGGTGCAGGCGCACAACTGTACAATATTATGTATCTATATGCTCGCAAATAGCATCGTGCGGGGGTTAACGTGTTTTATTGGTATATGCTTATGCAGGGGCGATGAATTTCTCTGCTATATTAGAAGCATACACTGCTGTTGGAGGTGGTAGAATGAACCGTCTAATCAGAGAACCTAGCTGACGGCTATTTACAGGGCGGTAGACATGGAGTGTAAGTAGCTTGGCTTTGATCACAGTTCGCTTTGCATCATCCCAAGGTCAACGTTGACCCCCGCATGTAGGCTCGGCGCATGTAATCTTTCTTTGAATAAGAATCCGAATCACTCAAATAACATTGGTACAGGCTGATCACATCCTTGAAGTCGAGGTGACGGATACGCTTTCTAATCTCGATGTGATCCTCTCAATCTCATGATGAGTCCTTGATAGATCACGATTACTGATAGAAGTATAAGAACCATCAATGCTATCCAGAACCCTGAGTACTTCTGGGCTGTGAGAGGCAAAGGCAATGGGAATCATCAGTGGGTGACCTGTAATGCTGACCATAGATAAAATCTGATACGTTATGCGCAGCGTCTATGACAATTCAAACATATCCTGCCATTGACATCAGGGCGTTTCTCCTTGTTATTGAGCCAAATCCTCCCCAAAACTTGACTACGCTGGCCATTGATTTTATTGCGCTCCTGGGCAAGTACCAAACCGAACTGGTTAACTCTGGCATGGTTTTGGCTCTGGTTCCATTCAAGGCACAGTACATCCTCGTAAGTCAGGAAATTTGATTCATTTTCTGCCCTCATGTCTTTCGCAGAACTTTTACTTGTCCACCACGAGTCACGACATTACACATCTCGACCCTCAACCCATTTTTCTCTGAAATTCTCACACTTTCGTCCAATCACAGCGTGGCGTCAAACACAACCTCGGCAACGATGTTTGCATCTGTCTGACAGACGCAAACATCGTTGCCGAGGTGACTATGTCACAGCCGCTGAAACAGAGAAGATCGGGCCTTTCTTCGATAGCGCAAACCACTACAGTGCATCAAACCAACTCTCGTCCCGTCTCATTCCACATGCGAGCCTTTCAACGTCGACGTCAATACAAGAAGTAGCAGAAGCGATCTGACAGGAAGTCAAATTCTTGATGAACTTCTCCAGTCCGGACCGCGGGTACCTCCGGCGCAGTCCTGCTGTTCTTGTTAGGGAATATGCGCGCCAGAAGGCCAACGAGACAGGTGCGAACCCTTGGTTCTACGGAGCCGCATGGCATGTGGTCTATACGAAGTGCGTTGTGAGAATGCTGCGTAGACAAGACTGGATTGATGAGTTCTTCAGGCTATGGATAGTCGATGCCAATGAAACGACGAGATTGTGGAAGCAGTTCACGATGCGACTAATCCTCTTACCGCGCGTGGCATTGCGAGCAGTTATCAGAATGAAGACAACGTTTTCGAGATGAACTGGCAGCAAGGTCAGTTCTGTTCGTTGGCTCATATCTGCTACTTCCGAATACAAAGCCTGTACAGTGTTCTTTGGGTACAAATATGCGAACCTGTCTTCCATAAAGCAAAAGTACGACCTCCGAAATTGCGAGTCCGCCACTTGTAAGACCATGTAGATAACACTGCACGTTTAGTCTTCACTACTTACAAGGTCGGTATCCTTTTTTTCGATATCTCTTGGTGGTGCCATTGAACGGTGACTTCAGTGGGCGTGGCCTCGGCAACCAATCTTAAGGCATATCAATATTACGCTGAAGACTTTCACGTTGATCTATAGATTACAAGGAATGTTAAGAGGAAGCAGTTGCTTCTGTACAACGGTAACACAACGGACTTGAATCCAATTCTTGTTGCAAGTCAAACCATTACTTACTGACCGATGCTGCATTATATGGATTCGAAAGGGGTGTGATGGACCAAAGCGAGGTCGACTGTAACTACCTACTGGTGATAATGGAGATGATGCTATAGCTAAAAACCAAGCGAAATGTCCTTAAGGCTTATTATATCCTCGTAATGAACAGGTTACGGTGCGGAGTGCTCTGTCTGCATTGCCTCACCTCGTGTACGGCTAATCATCTCGCGACTGGACTCGCTCTTTCTTCTCAGGCACCATGTCGACAGACGGCGAGGTTGACTCCACGCCCTCCATAGAGGCAGCTTGCGAAGATGCGATTGGGTCCGTATCCACATTGGTAGGTGGCGATGGCGTGTGCTGAAGTCCCAATCTCTTTGATCTAGCGGAAGGATTAAGGAAGCCACACTTCGGGCATACGTATTCTGGCAGATACATTAGTATGTCGAGGCGAACAGGTTTGAGCGATCTCACGGGTGTCTTCCCAGACGCTCTCCTTAACGAGCCCATTGTGTGAGAAGCACTTCTGGCAAATCAATGCGTAGCGCGAGGCAGCCACGCTCGTTGATGATTCCTCGTCGCCCAGAATGGCATCGGCGAGTTTGTCATACCATTGCTTACGGGTCGGCTGAATTGGCTGTGGCGTTGCTGCAAGATGTGTCAGAGTGTCGAATTATTCATAGACACGTACATACGCACGCGAAAGCTGTAGAGGTAGATTCCTTTGTTGGACGACAGGTGTTTGCAGGTGTGCCTGTGGGGTTGTAGGCAATGGTGTACGGGGCTGTGAGAGAGGCTGCGAGCGGCGTATCGGAGTACCAGGATCAGCGTATTTCTCAAGCAGGCTTCGTGTCGAGTCATAGTTGGTTTTTTTCTTAATTTCTTCGACTTTGGCTCGCTGCTTTTGAGTGACAACTCTGAGGGTTTTCTCTGCCGCACTCTCGTTGGGCGGTGAAAGAATTTGTTTCTGAGAAACTCACCTTCGCGTCCGCCTTTCCATGAATACCATATCTGCATCATTCTCCGTGTAAACAATATTCTAGGATGGTACATGAATGTGGTGGGAATTGGTTCAAATGCATAGTGGCACATACATTACAGGTCCCACCAGGACTGCTACTTTCGCTAGCAGCGAGTCATGCCACGTCACAGGAAGTATACGCGCATACCACAAATATACGAATGAAATCCATAGAGAGAGCGTTCCAAGCGTGAACTGGAGTGTCGTCCGCCGCTCACGGAGTCGGATCTCTGCTAGACGTGTCTGCCGTCGTGCAACATCTGCTGCAAGTGCGGAGAGAACTTCTTCGTAGTTCTCTGACCGACCCTAATGTATAATTTTAGCACAAAACCACAGAAAAAGTGCTGATGCCTTACCTTTGAGAACCAACGGGTTACAAGGGACATGACGGGTTGGAAGAAGCAGAGTACTAAGTGCACAACACGTCAGTTGAACAAATTGGGCTCGCTCTGCACAGCCACATCGTCCACCGCTTGTGACTCTACTACTTGCTAACCGCCGTACACCCTCAATACACCGTTGCGGGTAAATTCAAAAGTAAAAGGCATATCAAGTCTGACGTGCTCGCATGCGACGGTATGGAGCACGATCGACGGTAGCTCAGAAGTTAGTCAGCTTGCCAGTGGTCTGGCTTGATTGTTTTCACAGCCAGAGACCATCACCAGTTGTCTATCGCAGGCTCTGGTCGAAGACTAATGTCGAACTGTCATCTCCATTATATGGCGGAGGGCCGGAGGCCACGGCGGCGAACCACAAGTATTATGGACTCAGGAACATGAACCTACACGATTTCCCTTCACAATCGTCTGAATCATGTCCCACTGACTCGGATGCCACGAACTGCAACTCAGGGCTACGGGGGAGATAAGCCATCGCTCGTTGGCCTTGGATAGATAATCTTGCTACATAGCACTAATGTTTCATCTCGAACATTCTGGCCGGGTCTTTGACACCAAAGAACTTGAGGGACGATTCGTCGACTGGGAAATGCCCTTACGTCAGGCGCCTTTCATTCGACTGTAAGTTGCTGAAAGTTTCTTGAATGGTCGTCTGACAGTCGATCTTGGATGTGCACCCCTATATCTAGTCTCCCCTAGCCAGACCATATAGATGGGAGACAGTCGTTCCTTCCGCCCTGGATCTATCTTTTGCCACTCGTGCTCTCAAAAGTTGCGGGCCAGTAAAACAGATAGTCTCATTAGTGCAACCTAAGACACTCGCATCACTCGCAGCTGCGATGGCACTGCGGCCGTAGCTGATAAGACTACTCGGTCCAGAGTCGCTGATAGAATATGCCGTCAGTAATTGTATATGTATATGGTATCCACCGCCGTGGCATTGGTGCCAAGTTGCAGTGATAACTTGCAGCAGTAACAACTCGCAAAAACAGCGGAAGCTGTCAGAAAGTGAGACAGCATTGGATGATGAGGAAGCCTGGGTGGAGGTTGCCGTCGACTCTTGAGTCTTGAGCCAATTGTTTTATCACCGCGCGACTTTGTAGATGTTTGAACCGCATTAAATTAACAATGTGATGCAAATGACATGGCGAAGTAAACTGACAATTTTTTCTTATTGTTATGTTCTTTTATTGGATCCTGATCCGAATAGCAGATAGGTTGTTTGAACTTTGAGAGTGCGCCACGATCATACGAAGCGCAGAGGTCTGTCACGTGATGATCAAAGGACGCGGAAAGCTCCTAGATGCATACAGGTTAGTGACTTAATCGGCAGATACCAAGACTCGTGTGCACCTGTTCATACAGTCAGGCATACACCAAGGATGTCGGAAAATCGTGGAAGCTTAAGAGGTAAGCTCACATATTACACAGCTGTGCCTTGCAACACTGTGAGTTAGGGCGCTGGGACGCAATGCCCACTGAGGATGCCGGGTGGAGTGTCTGAATCGCACATGTAGATTTTGGTACCGTCTCCATCGTGTAAACCAGTTCGGGTGAGTTGCGTGAGAGAATGAGTTCTGACCCGTCAATCAAGTTCCTACCGTTCCTTCGATTGTGAGGGAGTGTGGACTTAGCGTTATAACTTGAAGCACCCACTTGCAAGTAAGTTGTATAATAGCATTATTGCTTACCCGGTGTCGGCTTCATCGGGAGAAACCTGGCTCGCTAGACTTCTCTGTACTATTGTTTTGAAATCTTCAGGGACCTCGCAATATAAGATGCCCAGGTAGGGAGGAAAGAGTGAATGTAGGACTTGAATGCACGTCCGAGTCTGTGCATGCCGAGAATAGTAAGGGAAGTACTACCGTAGTAAACCTTAGTAATAGTAATCATACCAGTGGTACAGTCACGTCACGTGAACAAATTTGAGCCTTATTTCCCCTCACCATGATCATTCCGCATGAACCTGAATGTCGAATGAGGCAAGGACTCCCAGGGCTTCAATAATTCAGATCTTGTTCAAGTCGTGGAACTGAAGCTTGTTGTTGTACCCTTCCTGTTGACACATCGATACATGCTTAAATCGTCTTGGCCGGTTGATCGAAGTACTACTGCGTCACGCGTGAGTCTCAGTGAACGTGTCCGAAGCCCCTCTTTGTGTGGTATATATATGGGTGTCGACGCACGGATCAACTAAAGATGACAACTTGATAGCCGTTTGTTTCAGGGGTAGTCATCCCAATGATGTTTCCCTTCACCCCCACCCTTACCCCCACCGCCACCCCTACAGACGATTCAGATGCCCAGTGTGACCACTCCGACAACTTCGTCCAATGCGGCGGTCTTGCTGCTACGATCATTCTGGCGGTCGTTTTTCTCCCGTGCTACACGGCGATTTTGTGGTGTGCTCTCTGCTCCATCGTTTTATGTGTGCGTAGCGCACTCCGCGCTATATGTACTGTGCTCTTCGGTAGAGCTTTGAATGTGCAACTAGAATCCATGGAGGACGACGGGGTACATGAAGGAGGTGGAACGTCAATCCCTCTAGTGTTCTGCGGGACTTGGATGAGACCTCCCTCACCAACCCAGGAAGCCGTGAGCATGGATCAGTCTGAATGGTCAAGTGTTCAGGTGTGTGTTGAGCTGAGGTTCTGTCACTTGTAACGTCTGATTATATTTGATAGCCTGTATCGGTGTCTGTCAGCTCTCAGGTTACATCTAAATCCGCTCTTGGAATGGGCACGTCTGAATCTGCGGTATCTGCTGATGCCTCTACACGGGTCTTTCCCAACGATTCCAAGTCTTCTTCGTCAATTCTGAATTCCCCAGAAGCCGCAATGGTCGCCGTGATGATCCGGATGCCTTCTCCCGTTCTCCGGTGTTGTATGGATAGAGAGTGCCCTTCATATAGCCGCGCTACATCAGATCATGCCCTGTCAGAGTATCAGATCGGCGTAGCACAGGTTCAGTACGTGGACACTCGATGTTGACGTGGTCTGCGTTTTCTTTTTTTACTGCTAGTCTCAGCACACGGATGCAGTCGCTCTGTGAACGGCTTGTGGGTGAGTTGAGGTCTAGATGTGTTCGGATTTTCACCTGTGTACCGTAGCAGTATGTCCTTTGGGAAAGAAGTCTTGTTGGATCCCGAAAACAAGCATGAACAGTACACAATCGACAGTCCTGTGCAACCTGAAAATACATCTACTGCCAGCCCAATGTTATTATCTCGCAAAACGTGCAACGACCCGGGTCTTACACGAAGTATTCACTAACTCGAGGAATGGGATAAGGGTAACCTAAAATATTCATGATTCACTATTCCTATTGCAATGGAAGGAACAAAGGTAACGTATCCTGCTCGCTGCTCAAGCGCTCATATGTCATCTTTACATAACTGCCAAAAATCTTGGTTCCAGAGGACACTTTGACCGTGCCAACAGTGCCTTCATTGCAGGCCATGTGATACGGTGACTATAACCGCGGCAAACTTCGAGCACGCACAAATGTGGGAGCGATAGAGCATTGAGTGGGCCAGATAAGGGTGTGTGATCGTGGCATCTGCTCGAAGAGGGAGTATAACGGATCCGTAAGAATTGAATTTTGCGATGCATGAGCTTGTGTTCGCTGGAATCTAGCGCAGAATGTTAATGAGAGGTCGGGATATAGCTGGAGTACTTGAAGGACCACAAACGGTTCGGATACTAGACCAATCTCGACATCTGTCAGGTGGGCCCATATGGAACCGAAATAATAGCGCGGGAGGTTGAACGATTGCAGTATTGCTGCGAGCCAGCATGGTTAATGGAAGTCGCGACGTATATTCTCAAATAGCTGGTACAAGGATTATTCAAGAATATGGTCAGCTCCCCAAGCGCTGGGAGGTCTGTTAGCAAAAGTTCGGGTGTCTCGGCGAAGTGGACAAAAAAGGTAGAGAGAGACGAAATTTGTTTCATGTAAGGGCGGAGAAGGTTTTGAAGTTCAGGAGAATGACTGTCGGACCATTTTGCTAACGAGAGGTGGAGTCCACGCAACTGCTTGAGCCATGAGTCACATCAGGAAGCTGCCCGCTGCCAGTCTCTGTCGTCGACTTCCACGTACAATCTGCACCACAGACTGGGTGTGCCCGTAGCAACAACCATCCACCATCGACATTCTGGTCAATATCATGGGAGCTTTGAGTTTTAACGGGAGCGACAAGTGACAAGTCCCGGCAATCTTCGGGAGACAGTGCTGAAAAATAAGGGATAGAAATTCAGTTGGCGAGCGTCAGAGAACCGATACTAGTCCCTGGGTGATCTTATTCATCTTTTCGGAGAGTTGCTGATGATGATGATTTATACCGCGTATCAAGCTTTCCAAGCCTAAGATCTCACGCGACGTTGTTTTCAACTGCTGCCAGCCTGAGCGCCCGGTTATAAAGTCGATAACGCTCTGGTCTTCGATTTCGGTGATAGACTGGTTGGTATTGGGGTATTTGGGGTATTGGGGGGTTTCGAGGTCTAGAATCTGGTCATCATCAATAACATGGCATCCGTGATATCGAAATACACATACGATCACTTATGAGCGCGCGAGTGGTTAAGATTATTAGGTATGAGTGTCCATCAAACTGCACTCGCAACGTTTTGCAGTCCATACTACATAGCTGATGATATCTGAGAACGGCGAAGGATTGACTATTGAATATGGGGTTTCAAGGTGCGGAATCTGGTTATCGTCGATAATGTGGCGTCTGAGATATTGGAATACAAATACGATAACTTCATGCGTGCACAGCGCGTGTGAGCTGAAGCGAGTGATTTATATTATCACAAAAATGACCATAAGACTGAGTACTGAGTACTGAGTGCTCAGACAGTCAGACTTACGACGATGTGCAGGCTTGCCACAGCGCGCATTACAACTGTTTGATGGCAGTCGCGTTCAATTAGGAAACTTACATAATATTTGACGAACCACGATCGATCGCTTCCATGCAAGATGTTCACACCTCTGGAGCGGAATTGAAGACACCGCTACGCTGAGCCCACCTATTTTTGCTTTGGAGAGGATGTAATGGGCCACGAACATGGTCGATAATATTCACGATCTAATAACTACGATTTGCAATCAAGGACTCCGGACCTATGTGTTGAAGACGTGCGTAGTAACTGTATTATGAACTCCCTCTCAACAGCTTCGTGAGTCGCAGTCTGCTTCTCCTAGTCTCATATGCAAAGATTCATATCGTCACTCATTTATCGCGAGTTCAATACAGACTTATGGAACTCGACTGCAGTCCCTAGACTTTTGTGGAGTCTCCAAAAATCGACTATTGAAGAACTCCTTGACTGATACGCTCGTTGTGACACCCTGGTGCACCTGCATCCAACACCATCCTCTGACATCTATCGTGCCGGAACGGCTCATCTTTGCTCCTACTCTTCGCATTGCTTCAATTTCATCCTCCGTTCGCTTACTCTTGCCCGACACCTTTTCCCCACAGCTGTTTGTTCATACCTCACAACTCACATCATCCTTACAAGCATGGTTTTCCATAGTGCTCTAGTCCTGACCGTCGTCGTGGATATCGCGATTACATGTTGTACTGTATAGCAATGAACTACATATATTGTCCCACCCTATTTTTAGCCCACTTTGAATGTACTAGGTGCAACGGGAACTTGAACAACCAAAGATGACTGCAACAACAATGTCCTTCTGTTCAGCTTCTCAGTCCGCCATAAGAAAGCACCGATGCTATGCATCACTTTCACGCAATCCACGGCGCACGCGTAACCGCATCTCTGATGGAATCGCATGCCTTGTCCGTCGTTACGTGCTCTCACAAACTAGCACGAACACCATGAGTGCCACACAGTCAGCTCAAGTCGTTCGCTCCTAAACTGGAACTGGATGCTGAGTATAGAGTTGAATACGTAGTATGATTCAGCGTACATCCGGTCACATCTAAATTATATCAGAAATCTCCATGATCGATCCATTGCTGCGATCATCGTCGGTACTAAGGTCTGCAAGTGTAAATTTTAGCAAGTGCGAGGAAGGGAAAGGGCTTTGAAGAGACTCACCCCTCTCGGCAATTTTGCCAGTGTTGTCCATGTGCCATACGGCTCAAATCAAGCTCAGGACCTCCCCTGGGTATCACTAATGCAGTCTGAGGGTTATAAAATAGGTGTCGAGAAGCAGGTGGTACCCAGAACAACAGCCGATGTTTGGGTCCTACCATCCATCCACTGCGACAATTCAGCAAAAAGTAGGTCGAACTGCGGTCGTCATGGGATGCTCCCTCTGTTAATTCAGGAGCATTGCGCAGCGCATGAGTGGAGTTGGGCGAGAAGCGAATTAAGTGATTGTTCGAAGAGTTCAATGTCATGGTAGCGGCGGCCTCAATCGTGTGATATTCATCTAATAATTCGTAAGGATCTGACAGAGCGGACTGTTGCAACGGCTGCCGCATTACTGCATCCCACAGCCGAATAATGTAATCCCAAGAACCAGTAACGATGCGACTGCCGTCCGGCTAGAACGAGACCGAGTTCACTGAACGAGTGTGCCCCCGCAAGGGCTCACCAACTGGCTCCCCCGTCCCTGCATCCCACAGCCGAACAGTGTAATCCTTTGAACCAGAGACGATGCGACTGCCGTCCGGCTAGAACGAGACCGAGTTCACTGAACGAGTGTGCCCCCGCAAGGGCTCACCAACTGGCTCCCCCGTCCCTGCATCCCACAGCCGAACAGTGTAATCCCAAGAACCAGTACAATGTGAGTGGCGTCCGGCGAGAACGAGACCGAGGAAATCCAACCGGTGTGCCCCCTTAGCACGGTCTGAACAGCTGGCCAACTCATATCACGTCCAGATGCCACACGAAGAGTATTTGGGAACCGTGCAGAAAACTTTCTCGATAGCGGAGAATTGGCAGGCAAGTATGGGACTGCTGATACATACAGATGTGGCGTGCTGTGTAAAATCAAGCCACCGAAGACTTGGATGAACCTCTGTACGTGGATGAGACATCTTTGAATTCGGAATGGCCCTGCGGTTGCGCATGAGCCCTGTATTTGACACCCAGTAGCAGTGTGCTCGCCTTCAGCCACTGGATAACGGGCGGAAGGGCAGGACTTGCACCGCTGAGCGCATTGATCAGGGTAAGTGACTCGAGCCAGAAAAACAGCCGCTCGTGGTCGAAAAACAATTTCACTTCTTTCGCGAGCTCCTTGTCGAAGGATGTGGTTCGTACGTGCGACGTCCAAAATCGAGAGGAATATGATAGATGTGGGGAGATGTATTTTTGGACTCGTTCTTGCAGCCCGGGATCTTCATTATTAGGTAGATACGACGACTTGAAATTGCAGATATTGAAGCGAAGACCGTGTTCCATCACTCGAAGTGATGCGAATGCAAGATTGCGTTGCGCCTTTGACAGGTCGATGAAAAACCCTCCACTGGATCGTTCGTCCGTCAAGAAGTCATGCAAGGATGCGTGAAGGAGTCGGATTGGGGAATCTGAGACGGTGGTGCCGCTGAGAAGGGAGCCCATGTATTTTACCATAAGCTTCACGTCGAAATCGTCCTCTTGCTTTGGAAAATGGTACCTCATGGCGTTCAGGGAAGCTAAACGAAGGGGTTCAGCTGCGCCTAGTATTTGTCCCATCGCTGAGTGAAATCTCGCTAACGCAGTCGAACGCAGTTTCTGCGAATGAGGAGATATATCCCCGGGCATGATATCTTTTAAAATGAGGCGATACATGTCGTGCAATACTGGGCTTATCTCAGCAGGATCGCGTGACACCACAGCCTGGTAGCACTCTATTGGAGATAGCCCAGCATGGCACTCTTTGATGTATCCGCAAGCGAGACGCGCCCACTCGAAAAGTCATCAGCTTTCTCAGCGAGGACTGCGACCTCTCTATCCTGGAAATCCAGCCCTTCCACTCCTTGGATACGTAAGCACGGATGTCGCGCTCTGCATCTGCTCGTGGAATATCATCCATTGATATCTGTCGAATATGCTGAACACCACAAAACTTGTCTTTGATATAATCAAGCGGGCGAGAGGTAATGATGAAGCGGAAGTTGCCAGAGAGGTCTGCGATTTTGGGAACAGCGGGGTTGTGGTGTTTGCCAGCTAGAATACGCAGGAGGTCTCTTCGTGTCTCTACTCCACCGCTCTCATCCAGTGCATCGATCACGATCACGATGGGCTCCCCAGTTGACCCAGATGACTTCTCCAGTGGTTCGATAAGAAGCTTCTGCCACTGCTGGATGATATCCGCCGTCTTCTTGAGCGAACTCGCGGCCTGAACTACATTTGCCAATGCCCGCCTCATCTCCGGATCACGGTCAGCCAGGTCGCGCGCGACCGTGGAAAAGATCTTTTCATGGCGACGATCTGCTTCTCCTTGGCGGTCAAAAGAGTAACACCAACCAAGTGCTCCCACATCTTCGAACCAGTTCGCAATGGTGTGGACGATGGCCGATTTGCCCTTGCCTGCAGGGCCAGATAGCCAAGGCACGCGTGGAACGTTGTCCCCAGTGCTGTTGAACCATTCCATAATCTGGGAAAGGATTTCTGTGCGCGTCCCTTCAAGGCATTGTTTCTTGGTGTCTAGTCCGGCGCCCTCTGCATAAGTCATACCGCTGAGGTCCAATGTTTCTTCTGAAAAAATATGAATATATGTCAAGTCGCAAGGACGTCCAAACCCTCACCCGTACGGTGGACGTGTATGCCTATGTCGTGGAAGCCTGTGGCTACGTGGCGAGCAACCTGGTCCCGGAAGTTTTGCATGAGTCCCTCGAACACGTCATTGTACTTTTTAATCGTGTCGTCCGTTTCCGAGAGGACATCCTTTCCAAGTCTGCTCCCTGTGATAATGTTTAGACTTACAAAAGTTCTTGGTCTTTGAATAATTTTTGATAAAATGGGCGCATTCACGGGTCTGATGAGAAATCTTTCCAAGGATAGCGTGTATCGACGAGATCTGGCCAAGCATCTCGTCTTGCATTATGAAGCTGTAAACTTCACCTAACTTCTTGAAAAGTTCGCGTACCGCTTTGTCGCGATTCGCTTGCGCTAGACAACACGCCCAGTGCCATCTTTGCATATGGATGTACCTGTGGAACGGGATTAGTTCGATTCTGATCGAGAGGAGGGCCCATACATCTGCGATCTTCCCGATAACATCGTCGAATACCTTGAAGGGTTCGAGATAAGTGTCCTGGAACTTGTCCGCAGTATCGAGATCCTCTCGTGCTCCCTGAAACAGAGAAACCACGGTTGTCGCATGTCCCGGAAGTGAATGCATGTCCTCTACAGCCTCTCGAGCCGATTGGGCATCAGCCTCCACTTGCACACGAGACGGAGCCGCCTGAACGTGCACGACCACCAAAATTTAGAGAGAGCGCAGAAACTGGAGGGCAAGTATGAGAACCTACCGAAGTCGATGAAGCACGTCCATTCTGGGGAACAGGGCTGTGGCTGCGGGAATTCTTCGAGCGCTCATGCCACTCTTAGTCGTATTCCAGGACACTCATTACGCATCCTCGTGGACTCACAGAGGTTCTCAAGCTGTTCACCCCGCCCTTAACCTTCTGCAGAAACCGACCGACTCTGCCACGGGGTCGGTGCTAGATGAAAAATTCATCGATATCAGTGTTTGAAGTGGAGTGAATCAAGTGACCCTCAAAAACCACGTACCGAACTTTCACGAGCTGTTCCTTCGCTAGATGTGTGGGTTTGTTGAGTCGAAACCCTCGACGAATTGCCTTTTCTCCGAGTCATTGTGAATAACAGTTGAAGTGAAGTAAGACTATCGGTCAATACCTTAAGAGTCCCACGTGTAAAATAACAGGCCATTAACGCCTCGAGGCAATGTTTGTTGCAGTGCCGTATGAGCGCTAAGCGATAGGCATTTGAATTTCGACTGCAGGGATGCTCAATTCTAAAACGTCGAGTTCAGTTCGTTTCATTTGACGTTATTTATGTAGTAAACAGTTTCATTTCGGCTCTGTAAATTAGTTCCGAGGCCGGAAAAAGGCCTGACAGAGACCTGTCTCCCGGTCAAACATACTATTGGTTACCACTTGCTCGTGCACACCACATTTCGTGCATCCCTCAAAAACAACACTTTTCCTACTACAAAATGTTCAAACTACTACATCTATTTTAAATAATAATACACAAGAACGTCTTACGAGCTTAGACAGATGCATTTGGACAAGAAACAAGAGAGATAAATGTTTGGTTGTGACAAAGGCTTTTGTCACTTCCATTGTCACCTGCCGTCCGCTGCCGCAGCGGAGTTTTAACTCAACGCGTTAGTGGCAACGCGTCTACTCGCTGCACGGATGGCGCGCACTCGAGTCGGTGGGAAGCAGAAAGGTCCCCGAGATCCCACCAAAGAAGCTCGCATTCAGGCTGCCATCCGTGATACCTTGACCGGTGTTCATGCCAGTTTTCGCAGTGCTGCCATAGCTCACAATGTAAGCACTCCCTCAACAATTTTGTTGCAACTCAATTTTCCTTCAGGTACCCCCACAAACTGTGCGAGATCGTGCGGCAGGCAAACACCATACTCGACGCTCGTTCCTCAACGAATCCCAAGAAAGAGTACTGGTGGACTGGTGCCACCATAACTCGAATTCAGCAACCCCTTTACATCCTCGAAAACTCCGCGCTCAAATACTGGAGATGGTGAAAGTTTACCCTGGCCGGAACTGGGTCCGCCGCTTCCTTTCTCGTCATGTAGAAATCATCGCTGCGAAACCCCGAGGCCTGGATCCGAAACGCGCGCAAAATTTCAACAAGGCAACAATCACGGAGTATTTTGATATGCGTAAGATCATGGATGAGAAGCATGAGGGAATTCCACCAGAACACAACTGGAATGTTGACGAGAAGGGGTGTCAGATGGGAGGTGGCCGAAAGGGAGACAATTCAAAATTTATCTTCTCAAAACACAACCGAGAACGCTATCGTATCCACAGTGATCATTTAGAGCTGGTCACGATAATTGAATGTGTTTCGGCAGCTGGCGATTCTATTTCCTCCATCCTTTGTTTTGGCTGATGGCCCCCTTAATACTGAATACCGAAATATTGAAGGGATCGGAGGGTCAGTTCCTGAGCGGATTCCGGTTGTTGACTCTCCCCGCTGTACTCTCAACAACCACCCCTGTCGTATCACAGCCATTGCTGTCTGGGCATCCTAATAGTCACAGTTCATATTACTCCGGCAATCCGCAATACATATTCAATTAGATTACTACATACACTCGTATATACATTGTGTAGATGTCTAATCCACAGCGTGTCGAGCGAACTGCGAAATCGGCCAGTGTGACTACACCGTGACTTTCCGTTACAATTATGTGACTGCACGAAATGTGGTGTGCACGAGCAAGTGGTAACCAATAGTACTGGTTAACATTCTCAGAGTCGGCAATGATTAATGATTAATGAACTACCACGCTGACAGTGACAGACAACACCTTCCCTGCCGGTTCCAGAACCAAGTCCAGCATGACGAAAATCACGATCAGGCCAACTCAATGTAAGTCGAAGAACTCTTGGTACTTTTGCCACTGGCGGTAGGGGCCACGAGGAACAGGTTCAGATGTAATGAAGGAGATAGCGCGAAAGCCTGCGCCCATCCTATGGAAATATTGCGAGTTGTCGGTCGTGATCATTGTCCTCGAGATCTTGATTGTCTGGAGAGAAAATCTGCTTATAAGCCTCCTGATTGTGCCTAGCTATGGCCAGTGTACCGTTTAGAACAGCATTCAATGTGAGTTGTCCTGTCGTTGTCGCTGCATGTTGATCACAGTCGTTTCGAAACGTTGAACGTTGATCAACAATGATAACGTGTGGTTCGCAACTTGCTGAGCGACGGCCAGCTTCTGGCCCTGGGAATACCGTAACAACTGGCAGTAAGCGTCGGTAATCAATGTTGTTACTACATATATAACGTCAAATGAAACGCACTGAACTCGACGTTTTAGAATTGAGCATCCCTTGCATTCCTCTGATGGTGGATCGGCTTTACTAGATGGATGATTGTGACAAAATTAGTCTCAGCAGTGCTTATCCATGTGACATGCTCACCGGCCACACCCTCCAACCGTTGTTGACACTCTCTAACCGCAAAGAGTCTCCTAGTTGCATGACGGAAATTTGGGTTGGATGCAGACAAGCATATGCAGAGGCCAAGCGGATTCCTGCAACTGCATCCCAGTCCTTTCAAGTCGTCATCTCCACTAACCAATCATTGGAGATGGAGATGTTCCAAGGAGGACGAGTCCATTGTTACACTAGGACAATCAGATTTGGTATGTCCGCGCCCAGTACTAGTATTCTCGCTTACATCTTTCGTTACAAGACCTCATCCGGAGATTGCCGCTTGAGCTTGAATTTCGAACTTGGTGCTCACACGCATTGACGAAAGCCATACTCTATGAATACCACAACTAGCGAATAGGCACTTGTTCGCTTCCCTCTGCGCGCTGCGCCACATCATCATGCCGTGGACTTGGCGCTGGTAACATACCTTTGAGCACCGACCATGACGCTGACAAGTCTTCCACATGACGCTTTGTACCGTGTCCTGTGCTTTCTTTCCGTCCGCGAAATCATCTGCCTTCGACTGGTGAGAAATCCTTGCTCGTCGTTTGCTTATCATATCCCTTCACATTGAACATACTTGTAATGATCGGTATAGGTGTGCAAAGGCCTTCGCGACTTGACATTCCACACGGCTATATGGCACGATGCGTACAAGCGTGCAAAACTTCCTCGTCCCCTCGGACCACTCGACTCTCAGTCTCGCGAGTTCTTGGAAAACACCCTCGTCAAAAGCACTCAAGTTGGCGTCAAGTGGAACAAGCAAGCTCTAACGATAACTTCCAAGGCGACTTGGTTTGAGCCCGAGTGGTCAGCTTTGCAAGGAGACCATTGGGAAGTGGTGGCTGGCTTATGGCTCGTCATCCCGCACATCAGCGGTCCCGACATCCTGTGCTACGATCTGGAGCGCGGGCTGCGCCACGTCGTATATCATGCTGATGGCGCTCAGATACTATCGTTCAAAAGCGCGACTTCTGAGGCAGCGGACGGAGGATGTATCATGCACGCTATCGTGATGGAAAGCGCTCGCAGCAGTCCGTCGTTCTCACAGTAAGTTGCCGCCATCTATCGCATTTAGATATCGAACGAAATTTTGGTAGTAAACTGCTCTCCGTTCGTTTCTCTTCTGATGGCCCATTGTTGGAATCCTCCATGGTGATTCCTGGCGATGTAATCGGAATGGGAATGTCGCAGCTCTCTGCTGGGAAGCGATTGCTGTGCATGAGCGATCATCTGACTGGTACTTTGAATTTGGCAGTGGATACCCACACCCGCGTCCTGTACCGCTTTCCACCACCGAGCTCTATCATTGTATGTATTAAACACTTGGGCGTCGTACACATCCCTCATTATGAAATATAGGACCCTAATTTCGCTACAACTTGCATGCAGGAGACGTACCTGAAGCGTCTCATTGCGACTGAAACCCACATTCTTGCAATGTTTACCCCTCTCACTATCGTCAGCCAGCTCGACGAAGGAGGAAACTGTCGTGCGATCATTCAGGCATTCGCTCTCCCATCGGGGGGAATTACCACCGCATCCTCACCTACTCTTCAACTCACACACGAAGGACATTGCTATCTTGATATCGAACGCGTTTCGCTTTTATGCGACTCCATGACCAACGTCGTCACAGGGCAAACCCAGATCAAATTCCTTACCCATTGCATGAGACTTAATCTGACGAAGTACTTTGCTCACCGAGTAACTCTATCCCCTCCTCTGCCAGGGGAGAAATTAGGGAATATATCTCTTTCCACCGAGCAGCTTTTTTCCGTTCCGGGTTATGCTAACACCATGAAGTTTACTACGTCATTTGACGGGCACGCGCGTGGCATCTGCGTTCTCCATAACGAAAGGGACGGAACAGAATTCTACGGATTTACTGTCGACGCTAGCAGTATGGATAAGCCCTGTTCGGGCATCGTTGGGCCAGGGGTCGATATCAAAGAGGTAGAAGCGAAAGAGTCGTTTCCCTCGTCTTTGAGGATGACGTGGAATGTGAAACTGGCATTCGACGGCTACTTGGGTAGAATCTGTTACAGGAAGCGAGGTCAAGCAGGAAGGAATGTACTTGCTATAGTAGATTTAGCTTAGAGGATATTAGACAGCGTAGACGTGCACGGTCGACTGATTGGATATTTAACGTTCTGAAGGATAGATTGTGATGTATCGTATATACGCTTTAGATCTTGCTTAGTGGTAAATAATAGATCCTTGCTGGACGACATTGCGTATGGTGTAAAGAACTAGGTGCACATGTGCCGCATCTGAGGCCTGAGGCGCAGGCAGTTCACACCATAACATGATGAACATGTCATGCATGTCAAAAACACTCTCGGGCCATCAAACCATCTCATAACACCAAGTATCCATCGACGCCATCATACCAGTCCCCCTTACTTCATTCGCCCTCGAAGCAAAACAGGCATACCTATGCGATGTACGCGCCATCTCATGAACGTCTGAACCGATAATCACAATATAAGATATATATCACAAGGGGCACTCTCAGCTCCCTAAATGCTCACATGGCGAGACACATACATGCGGTCAATGGAGAAACGCACTTGCAAATCTAACGCAGGACGTCCATCAAGTTTATGATTGGTTTGCATATTATTCATACAAGGATCAGAAATTATCCTAGGGATGAAGTGAGCTGAATTTGACAAAGAAAACTGTACCAGGAGCGAGGTCATTAAATTTTACAATCAGTAAGTGACGAATACTTCACAAGAGATAACACAATTGGCCACTCTCGTGCTCCCCGGAGTTTGTGAAGGACGATCGAAAGATTCATCGGGTCGTTGTTGTTGTTGACAGTACTAACTACATGCTTGCGCTGCACGAACAGGTACCAGGATGATGTGTAGAGCTCAGACTTTGAACGATGGGAGTGGTGGCAGGAGATAGGGTAATGGGCGATGCTGATGGGCGGCGAGAGACATAAGGAAGTAAATGGAGATTACGGGTGTACACTCGAGCACATTGTGGCAAGAAACGATGTCTGAGTGCCTCCCAGTTGTATTCTGTGCTGATGGAGAGCGGTTAGAGGTAGGGACGATGTGGCAGGAACCCTAAAACGATCATTGAGTCAAGATTGTGAAGGACAGAAAATGAAACTTATCTAGATATGGGTGTGGTAAACACGTGTACATGTCGTGGGAAAGTGACGAGCTCCTCTGGCGTCCTTCTATGACTTCACTAGGAAATAAGCCATTACAGTCCTACCCATGCAGACTTGCCCGAATCAAATTCGGATTGGATGCAGACATGCATCCAAGTCCTCTTCCTGTCATCATTCTCACCAACCAATCATCGGAGACGGACGAGTCGATTGTCACCTTACATCTTTCGTATTGCTTGTTGCTTTGCTTGCCCCAGGAACTCGTCCATTTCCTTATTTGCATTTGTTCTTCAATTTCCACATGTTCTTCCACGCCTCACGCGCACGCGTCGCATATCCTTGTATGCACCACTCTCATCGTATTCCTGTTACCATACACATGTTGTAATGTACACGTTCCTTCCCATTGACCCAGTTCTTAACATTTAAACCCGTGTGCTGTGTGCAACCGAATCGAAACGACCCCCGCAATATCCATCCACGCCCCTGCTGCTGCAGCAATCTTGCTCTATTTCTCCAATCCACTTTAGGAGGCGCATTCTCTCCAATCGTTTCGCTCGACCGCATCTCTGATCACTTTATTCCTTACCCTACGATCATTTTGTGCTCTCAAAAACGTGTCACCCAATCACCTTTCTAACACGCGGTTCGCTCAAACTACCCCAAATTCGAATGCAATGCTACATATACATACAGTAGATGACGGATTCACTCGATATCGTACTCGACAATGTCTCTGGCATCTCCGCAAATCAATTTACCGGAACAAGATCAAGAGCTACAAGGACCAAATTGATTAACTGCGAGAAACGGTAAAGGTCGGAGACTTACTCCTCGTAGCAGTGCTGCCAGCGTGTCCCATGTGCCATGCGACTCAAATCAAGCTCAATACATCCTCTCCCAATCACTAATGCGGTCCGAGGATTATATTTAAATGCCTCTCGTGAAGCAAATGGTACCCAGAATAAGAGCTGACGATTTGGTCCTAACACCCATCCATCGTCTCCTGGCAAAAACGTGTGGTCGCCATGAGGGGTGGCCACGAGTAGCTCAGCAGTGTCGCGCAATGCATGAGTCGAGTTTGATGAGAAGGAAATGAAGTTGTCGTTCGCAGAGTTGGGTGTGGGGATGGCCGTTGTTGGATCTGAGATGCAACTGCCATGTGGAGAGGGTGCTGAACAGTCTTCTTCGGCGTGGTCCTGCAATGACCTCCCAATCGCTGCATACCAGACCCGGACAGTCCCATCATTTGAACACGAAATGATGCGAGTCCCATCCAACGAGAATGAGACTGAGTTGACCCAATTAGCGTGCCCCCGCAAGGGCTGCCCAATTGGCTGCCCCGTCGCAGCATCCCACAGTCGGACAGTCTTATCGTCTGAACAAGAAACGATGCGAGTCCCATCCCGCGAGAACGAGACTGATCTGACCCAATCAGTGTGCCCTTCGAAGGGCTCAGCGACCGGCTGCCTCGTTCCTGCATCCCACAGCCGGACAGTCCTATCGTCCGAACCAGAAACGATGCGGGACCCATCCGGTGAGAACGATACTGAGTTGACCGGCCCAGTGTGCCCTTCCAAGGGCTCACCAACTGGCTGTCCCGTCGCTACGTCCCACAGCCGGACTGTCTTATCGTCCGAACCAGAAACGATGCGAGTCCCATCCCGCGAGAACGAGACTGACTCGACCCAATGAGTGTGCCCCTCCAAGGGCTCACCAACTGGCTGCCCCGTTCCTGCATCCCACAGCCGGACAGTCTGGTCGTCCGAACCGGAAACAATGCGAGTCCCATCCCGCGAGAACGAGACTGATCTGACCCTATCAGTGTGCCCTTCCAAGGGTTCGCCGACCGGCTGCCCCGTCGCCACATCCCACAGCCGGACAGTCTTATCGCCCGAGCCGGACACGATACGAGTTCCATTCGGAGAGAACGAGATTGAGTTGACCTGCTTAGTGTGCCCCAGTAAGGGCTCACCGACTGGTTGACCTGTCGCTGCATCCAACAGCCGCACAGTGCCATCACTAGAACCAGTCGCGAAGCGGGTCCCATCTGGCGATAGCGAAACTGAAATAATAGAATTAGTGTGCCCTGGCAAGGGCTCACCAACTGGCTGCCCTGTAGATGCATCCCACAGTCGGACAGTGTTATCCATAGAACCAGTCGCGATACGAGTACCATCCGGAGAGAACGCGACTGAGTTGACATCAGCAGTGTGCCCCACAAAGGGCTCACCGACTGGCTGCCCTGTTGCTGTATCCCACAGCCGGACAGTCTGATCTTCCGAACCTGTCACGATGCGACTTCCGTCCGGCGAGAACGAAACTGACCCAACCATAGCAGCGTGCCCCTTCAAGGGCTCACAGGCAGGCTTCCCTGTCGCAGCATCCCATAGCCAGACAGTGTGATCGTACGAACCAGATGCGATGCGAGTCCCATCCCGAGAAAACGTGACTGATGTGACCGAAGAAGTGTGCCCTTCCAAGGGCTCACCAACTGGCTGCCCCGTTGCTACTTCCCACCGCCGGACAGTCCAATCGTCAGAGCCAGACACGATGCGGGTCCCATCCTGCGAGAACGACACTGAACTAACTTCACCAGTGTGCCCCTGTAAGGGTTCACCAACTGGCTGCCGCGTTGCTGCATTCCACAGCCGGATAGTATTATCCGCCGAACCTGTCACGATGCGAGTTCCGTTCGGCGAGAACGAGACCGATAAAACTGCGTCAGTGTGCCCCAGTAAGGGTTCACCAATGGGCTGCCGTAATGCTACATCCCACAACCGGACAGTCTCATCTCTCGAGCCAGACACAATGCGTGTCCCATCCGGGGAGAATGAGATTGAGGTAACTGAGGAAGTGTGCCCCAGCAAGGGCTCGCCTACTGGCTGCCCAGTCGCTGCATCCCACAGCCGCACAGTACAATCCTCCGATCCAGTCGCAATGCGCATCCCATCCGGCGAGAACGAGACTGAGTTGATCCAATCAGTGTGCCCGGTGATCACAGTCTGAACAGCCGTCCAGTTGATATCACGTCCAGATGCCACACGAAGAGAGTTGGGAAACCGTGCAGAAAACGTTCTGGATAGGGCAGAGTTGAGAGGCGAGAATGGCAGTGCTGATACATAGAGATGAGGTGTGCTGTGCAAGATGAGGCCGCCGAAGACTTGGATAAATCTCTGCACGTCCATTGCAGCGGATGAGGTATCTTCGTATCCGGTGTCACCCTGCGGTTGCGATTGCGGTTGCGAGTGAGTATGTTATCTGACGCTCAATAACTATGCGCTCACCTTCAACCATTTGGCAATAAGCGGAAGGGCGGGGACTGCGCCGCTGACCGCATCCATAAGGCTGAGTACCTCAAGCCAGAAGAACAGCCGCTCATGGTCAAAGAATGATTTGATTTCTTTGGCAAGGTCTGGATCGAAGTGAGTTGTTTGTACGTGGACAGGCCAGAATCGGCAGGCATAGGATAGATGTGGGGGGATGCATTTTTTAACTCGTTCTCGCAAACCGGGATCTTCAGAGTTGGGAAGATACGATGATTTTAGGTCGCAGATATTGAAGGAAAGTCCGTGTTCCATCACTCGAAGTGATGCGAAAGCAAGGTCGCGTTGTACCTTCGACACGTCGACGAAGAACTCTCCACTGCATTCACGGTCTGTAAGGAAATCGCGGAAGGAGGCATGAAGGGGTCGGATGGGAATGGATGAATCTGTGGTGCCGCTGAGGAGGGGTCCCAGGCCTTTTACTACGACGTCCACTTCGTAACGGTCACGTTCGTCTGGAAAGTAGCGTCTCATGGCGTTTAGGGAAACCAAAGGAATGGGTTCAACTGTACCCAGTATTTGACCCATCACTGAGTGAAAGCTCGCAAGCCCCGTCGAACGCAGTTTCTGTGGATGCTGGAAACTCGCAGACATACCCTTGGGCACGATCTGTGTCAAGATGAGGACATACATCTCATACAACAGCATGCTTCTCTCAGCAGGATCACGTGACACAACAGTGTCGAAGCAAGCGATTGGTGACGATCCGAGAAGAGGCTCTTTGATGTATCTGCAGGCGAGACGCGCCCACTCGAAAAGCCCATCAGCTTTTTCAGCGAGGGTTGTGAATTCTTTGTCCCCGAAATGCGAGACCCCTGCCAACTCCTTCGATACGTAAGTGCGGATGTCGCGCTCTGCGGTGGCTGATGAAATGTCGTCCATGGACATCCGTCGGATATGCTGAGCACCTGAAAGCTCAGTTTCGATGTCGCGAAGCGGGCGAGAAGTGACAATAATCCGGAAGTTGGCTGGGAGTTCCGTGATTCGTTGAATACCTAGTTTGCCCGCAAGAATTTGGAGAAGGCGGAGCCGTGTCTCGATCGCACCGCTCTCGTCCAGTGCGTCTATCACGATGACGACAGGTCTTACAATTGACCCTGAGGGCTTCCCCAGTGGTTTCATGAGTAGTTTGTCCCACTGCTGGACGATATCCGCTGTAGTCTTGAGCGAACTCGCATCTTTAACTGCCTCTGCCAATGCTTGTCTCATCTCCGGATCACGGTCAGCCAGGTCGCGTGCGATTGTAGAAAAAATCTTTTCATGACGACGGTCAGCATCTCGCTGGTGATCGAAGCAGTAACATGAACCGAGCCCTCCCACATCATTGAACCAGTTAGCAATCGTGTGGGCGATGGCCGACTTGCCCTTCCCTGCGGGGCCAGATAGCCAGAGCACACGTTGAACATCGTCTCCGGTGCTGTTGACCCAGTTCATAATCTCGGATATGATTTCCGTGCGCGTCCCTGGTAGGCATTGTTTTCCAGTATCTAGTCCTGCGCCTTCTGCATACGCCATACCGCTGAGATCCAATGTGTCACCTGAAGACGTATGAATAGATGTTGAATCAGAAGCACGTGCAACCCTTACCTGTACGGTGGACAAATATCTCAACATCGCGAGTAACTTGGTCCCGGAAGCTTTGCATGAGCGCATCCAACACATTGATGTATTGTTGAATCGTATTATCTGTTTCCGAGATAACATTTTTCCCGAGTCTCTTCCCTATAACAGTAGAGATTGATAATGAGCGAATGAGCAAAGCAGAATAATTCGTGGATTTCTCACAGAATTCTTTGGTTGCGGAATAATCTTTGATGAACTGGGAGCACTCGAGAGTCTGCTGAACTATTCGCCCGACGATACCCTGCATCGACGGAATTCCGCCAAGAGTCTTGTCTTGCATCATGAAATCGTAGATTTGACCTAACTTCTCGAGGAGTCGGAGTATCCCTTGGTCACGATCTGTTTGTGCGAGAACTATCTGCATGCATGACGGCTGAGCAGGAGATTGAACTCGGAATGAAACGATACGTACTTTGGATGCAGAAGACAGTAGGCCCAGTACCACCTTTGCGTAAGGGTGCACCTATGCAAAGGGATCAGTTCGTTTCCAACTGACAGGCATGGGCTCATACATCCGCAAGCTTCTCAATAACACTGTCGAATATCTTGAGAGGTCTAAGATATGTGTCCTCGACATTATATGCAGCCTCGAGATCCGCTGGTGCGTCTTGGGCGGTAGATGCTGCAGATGTCACAGGTCCTGACAGTAGATTCATCTCTTTGACACCCTCTCTGGCGGTCTGAAGTGCCAATTGAGGATCTTGTTCTGCACCAGAGGGACCATCCTGAACCTGCGGGACCAACAAAATTTATGAAGAGTGCATAAACTGAAATGTGACCTACTTCGATATTCGGAATCGATAAGGCACCATCACGATCGACATTTGGGGGAATAGGGTCGCGGCTGCGTGAATCCTTCAAGTTCGAGCGCTTGTGCACGATATCAGCCTTATCCCAGTACACTCAGTATTGATTTCGACTCACAGAAATTTTTTTCATTACACCATTCGTAACCTTCCCCAGAAACCGACAGATTTTGCCACGGGGTCGACCCTAGACAAAGGATGCATCGACGAGAGTCAGCATTTCAACTTGATGAACATCAGCCACGTACCAGCCGTTCAGCAGCGTTTGTTTCATTGCATGTCTCGATGTCTGGAGGAGGAGGAACTGACCTCGAGTCCCTCAATTGTTTGTTGTTCATGGTGAATAGTTTAGGCTGATAGTCAGTCTGAAATTTGAATGAGGTAGGGTGCGACAAGAAGTTGGAGAAAGGGTGGGCCCCATGCCATTTAAATACACAACTCGAACAGGCCATACCCTTGACCGCAAGCCTCGAGGCAATAATATTTGCTGCTGTATTGACTTCAGGCGCTAGGTTATATTGGGTGGGCGCTACGGAACTTCGGGAAACGCAAGGAAGTCGAAGGAACGACTTACATAAAGACTGGTAGGGAAGTTGACTCATGGACCAGTGCAGAACATTTCAACAGCGTTAAGTGACTGAGTCAATTCAGCTGATCTGTGCAGTGTGGACGCAACTAATAGGATTCGGATAATCATTACATATGATAGCATCATGCTGCAACTTCAAACGACGCGGTGGACTGCAACAGTAGTAAGTACTAGTTGTATCTTGAATATGATAACTTAGGGACCGTACCGGACAAATCGTTTTTTCGAACTTGTCTTGAGCTTAGATTTTCGCGTTACTACAATATTTTGATCTTGACCTTGATGCTCTACGCGTTTGACAAATTTGATGTTGACTTTTTTGACCCTTGGCAAGTGCCGGCAGAAAGCGCCGGGGCCCGGCAGGGCCTGAATAACTACAACAACACCGTCATGGGAGAAGACCTCCCTTCTGAGATCAGTGTCAAATAGTATTGTACATGTCAGTTGACTCATGCCGAATGCAATACCACGGCATCCCAAGAAGTCAGGGCCTCAGGAAGGAGGATGATCTTTCCTTAAGAGGTGCGCCATCAGTTTTTCATGCTAGAAGATTATGTGACCATTTGCATAATTGTTATACAGCGCTCCCCCCGAGTCCCTCGTGCCGTTTTCAATACCACTCATCCTCCACTACCGACTTCTCAGCCGCCTCATACACTGCCTGAGATCAATTCTCTTCCAGATGGAATTCCATATCCTCGACCATTTCTCTCCTCCTCAACCCCAACACTGCATCATGAACGAGTCAAAAAAGAACCCACTACTCATCGGCATAGTGGAATTGGACGGAGGAGGGTGTACACGTCCGGCTGCGCTGTACTGGACGGATTCCGTGTGAGTAGTGAGGGTGAAAATGCATTATTCCTATGGTACGTGTTTTCTTTCGAATTGTCCTATTAATTACGATGGAGTGACCTGCATGCTGAAGTCTCTAATCACATTTTCTTCCTCCCCTCCTGATTTTGCCTCTTATGCATTGTGGTTCTTGGTAGTCCTGTTTGCCGAAAAGCAGATGGAAGGCATTCGTCGATGAGATCTGGTTGGACTGGGTATGTTTTATCTATCGTTGCAAGGCAACTTACTTCATCCTCATCCGTGCAGCAAATTATCTTCTCTGACATAGCTGCTGTCATTCGAGAGTCGAGAAGCTACTGTTCACGCCATCGCCGTGCTCATTGTCAAGGTATTGCTACATCTCCAGGATGAACATTTGTCTCTGATGACGACTTGTACAGCTATATGACTCAACAACAACCTCCCTCGTCGCCTTACCCGCCCCCACTTAAACTCAGAAGCCTCCATCCGCACCTATAGGTGTATGCTTATAGGACACCTGGATCCTTCTCAACGAAATCAAGTGTAATATTTCGTTCCTGCATTCAGCGTGGCGCCTAAGCATCATTTCGGCAGGCGTTGAGTCACTTATGGCAATTGCAGACGGTTACATGAAACAAAGCCAATGTACGTCCCCGTCACTTTTCGAGTGATCTGCACGTCATATTGAGCTCATCTATCCCAGCAGACCGACATGTATAACCATACTTCGTTCACCCGGATGCTATCGATTCGTCACACCAGCTCTCGAATGATCATGGCCCAATTACACAACTTGTGCGTACGGATTTCTTATCGCCACTGCACGCATCGGTCTAACACGAGTGGCGCATGCGCTTTTAATGCATAGTGTGGCCATATTTTCTACACTGGTGAGAAACACTCCAAAAACTATTGTTAGTGCAACTGAAAGCAACGTGGCGAATTACTTCGTGCTCGTTCCTCGTTGATGGTGACGCAAGTCGAAGCAGAATGTCTACGATGACGATGACGTTGATGGCGCTTACTGATGTGAATTTCAAACCTCGACGAGATAACCCGTTGAATAACGACCTAAGAGCATCGTAACGACTTTTACCTTTCCGCTCAGGTGCGGGGTAAAAGTTTTTTGGGTCGTGCACGAGGAGTGGATGAAGGTGACAGATGGTGATTCACAGCGCAGGGCGAGCTCACGCATGCAGCGTCTGTTTTTAGTATTGTATGCATTCTATCTTACACTAGAAATAATAGGATATGCGGACATGATCTTATGAAAACATAGTAGGCCTGAGAAAAGAAAATAGACTCGGCTGTTGAGAATACGAATACGCGGCTCTCAAAGCACAGTTCCCCGTACTTCATTCGCCCTCGAAGCAAAAAGAGTCAATGGATGCGCCATCTCGTGAATGTCTGAACCGATAATCACAAGATAAGATATATCACAAGGGGCACTCAGCTCACAAAAGGCTCACATGGTGAGACACATACATGCGGTCAACGGCGAAACGCACTTGTGAATATAACGGAGGACGTCCGCGAAGTTTATGATTAGCTTGCACATCATTCATACAAGGGTCAGAAGTTGTCCTAGGGATGAGTTGACCTGAATTCAACGAAGGAAACTGTGTCAGGAGCGAAATCATTGAAGTTTACAATCACTAAGTGACGAATACTTCACAAAAGATGACACAACTGACCACTCTCGTGCTCTCCGGAGTGTGTGAAGGACGATCGAAAGATTCATCGGGTTGTCGTCGTTGCTGATAGCACCGACTACTGGCTTGCGCTGAGAAAACCTACTGACACAGCGGAAAGAAGTTCGCTGCACGAACAGGCACCAGGATAATATGTAGGGTATAGAAGCTTTGAACGATGGGAGTGGAAGGAGATAGGGTGATGGGCGATGCTTATGGGCGCCGAGAAATGTAAGGGTATACTGGAGATCATGAGTGTACACTCACATTATGGCAGGGAACGATGTCTGACAGTTGTAGGCTGTGCTTATGGAGAGCGGTTTAGAGGTGGCGACGATGTGGTAGGAATCTGCGGAACGGTCATTGAGTCAGAACTGAAAACCGTGGGAAGACGAGACTCATCGTTCTATACAGAGGAGTTGCTTCCCTATGGAAAGAGAATTTGCAGAGATAAGGGAGGGAGCCTTCACTACTATGTTCAGGTTGTTAAGAATGTGTTATAAAGGGACGCTTGCGGGAGTACATGTCTATCGCTTCCCACGACATCTTTCTTTGACGTCTAGACTGCAACTCAAATGAATGCAAGGAGTCTCCTACTTGCCCGAATCAAATTCGGATTGGATGCAGACAAGATGCAATTTGAATCAATTTCTTATCCCAGTCCTCTTCCTGTTATCTAGTCATCATTTTCACCAACCAATCATCGGAGAGTTGATTAATTGTCATACTAGGTTCATCTGGTATGTCCGCACCCCGCAATATCCAAACACGCTCCCGCTGCTGCCGCAATCTTCTTATATTTCTCCAATCCGCTTTAGGAGGCGCATTCTCTCCAGTCGTTTCGCTCGACCGCATCTCTGATCACTTTACTTTATTTGTTGCTTTACGATCATTTCATGCTCTCAAAAACGTGTCACCCAATCACCTTTCTAACACGCGGTTCGCTCAAACTACCCCAAATTCGAATGCAATGCTACATATACATACAGTAGATGACGGATTCACTCGATATCGTACTCGACGATGTCTCTGGCATCTCCGCAAATCAATTTACCGGAACAAGATCAAGAGCTACAAGGACCAAATTGATTAACTGCGAGAAACGGTAAAGGTCGGAGACTTACTCCTCGTAGCAGTGCTGCCAGCGTGTCCCATGTGCCATGCGACTCAAATCAAGCTCAATACATCCTCTCCCAATCACTAATGCGGTCCGAGGATTATATCTAAATGCCTCTTGTGAAGCGGGTGGTACCCAGAATAAGAGCTGATGATTTGGTCCTAACACCCATCCATCGTCTCCCAGAAAAAACGTGTGGTCATCATGAGGGGTGCCCGCGAGTAGCTCAACAGTGTCGTGCAGTGGATGAGTCGAGTTTAACGAGAAGGAAATGAAGTCATCGTTTGCAGTGTTGGGTGTGGGGATGGCCGCTGTTGGATGTGAGATGCAACTGCCATGCGGGGAGGATGCTGAACATTCTTCTTCGGCGTGATCCTGCAATGACTTCCCAATCGCTGCATACCAGACCCGGACAGTCCCATCATTTGAACACGAAATGATGCGAGTCCCATCCAACGAGAATGAGACTGAGTTGACCCAATTAGCGTGCCCCCGCAAGGGCTGCCCAATTGGCTGCCCCGTCGCAGCATCCCACAGTCGGACAGTCTTATCGTCTGAACAAGAAACGATGCGAGTCCCATCCCGCGAGAACGAGACTGATCTGACCCAATCAGTGTGCCCTTCGAAGGGCTCAGCGACCGGCTTCCCCGTCGCCACATCCCACAGCCGGATAGTCTTATCCCCAGAACTAGAAACGATGCGAGTCCCATCTAGCGAGAACGAGACTGACGTGACCCGATCAGTGTGCCCCAGTAAGGGCTCACCGACTGGCTGCCCCGTTCCTGCATCCCACAGCCGGATAGTCTTATCGTCCGAACCAGAAACGATGCGAGTCCCATCCCGCGAGAACGAGACTGAGTTGACCCAATCAGTGTGCCCCCGCAAGGGCTGCCCAATTGGCTGCCCCGTCGCAGCATCCCACAGTCGGACAGTCTTATCGTCTGAACAAGAAACGATGCGAGTCCCATCCCGCGAGAACAAGACTGATCTGACCGAATCAGTGTGCCCCTCCAAAGGCTCACCGACTGGCTGCCGCGTCGCCACATCCCACAGCCGGACAGTCTTATCGCCCGAGCCGGACACGATGCGAGTTCCATCCGGAGAGAACGAGACTGAGTTGACGTCATCAGTGTGCCCCAGTAAGGGCTCACCGACTGGTTGACCTGTCGCTGCATCCAACAGCCGCACAGTGCCATCACTAGAACCAGTCGCGAAGCGGGTCCCATCTGGCGATAGCGAAACTGAAATAATAGAATTAGTGTGCCCTGGCAAGGGCTCACCAACTGGCTGCCCTGTAGATGCATCCCACAGTCGGACAGTGTTATCCGCAGAACCAGTCGCGATACGAGTGCCATCCGGAGAGAACGCGACTGAGTAGACATAACCAGTGTGCCCCACAAAGGGCTCACCGACTGGCTGCCCTGTTGCTGTATCCCACAGCCGGACAGTCTGATCGTCCGAACCTGTCACGATGCGACTTCCGTCCGGCGAGAACGAAACTGACCTAACCCAATCAGCGTGCCCCTTCAAGGGCTCACAGACAGGCTTCCCTGTCGCAGCATCCCATAGCCAGACGGTGTTATCGAACGAACCAGATGCGATGCGAGTCCCATCCCGAGAAAACGTGACTGATGTGACCGAAGAAGTGTGCCCTTTCAAGGGCTCACCAACTTGCTGCCCCGTTGCTACTTCCCACAGCCGGACAGTCTCATCGCCAGAGCCAGACACGATGCGTGTCCCATCCTGCGAGAATGACACTGAATTAACTTCACCAGTGTGCCCCTGTAAGGATTCACCAACTGGCTGCCGCGTTGCTGCATTCCACAGCCGGATGGTATTATCCGCCGAACCTGTCACGATGCGAGTTCCGTTCGGCGAGAACGACACCGATAAAACTGCTTCAGTGTGCCCCAATAAGGGTTCACCAATGGGCTGCCGCGTTGCTACATCCCACAACCGGACAGTCTCATCTCTCGAGCCAGACACGATGCGTGTCCCATCCGGCGAGAATGAGACTGAGGTAACGAAAGAAGTGTGCCCCAGCAAGGGCTCGCCCACTGGCTGCCCAGTCGCTGCATCCCACAGCCGCACAGTGCGATCATCTGATCCAGTCGCAATGCGAGTCCCATCCGGCGAGAACGAGACTGACCTAACTGTAGCAGTGTGCCCGCTGATCACAGTCTGAACAGCCGTCCAGTTGATATCACGTCCAGATGCCACACGAAGAGAGTTGGGAAACCGTGCAGAAAACGTTCTGGATAGGGCAGAGTTGAGAGGCGAGAATGGCAGTGCTGATACATAGAGATGAGGTGTGCTGTGCAAGATGAGGCCGCCGAAGACTTGGATAAATCTCTGCACGTCCATTGCAGCGGATGAGGCATCTTCGTATCCGGTGTCACCCTGCGATTGCAGTTGCGCGTGAGTATGTTATCTGACGCTCAATAGCTATGCGCTCACCTTCAACCACTTGGCAATAAGCGGAAGGGCGGGGACTGCGCCGCTGAGCGCATCCATAAGGCCGAGTACCTCAAGCCAGAAGAACAGCCGCTCATGGTCAAAGAATGATTTGATTTCTTTGGCGAGGTTTGGATCGAAGTGAGTTGTTTGTACGTGGACAGGCCAGAATCGGCAGGCATAGGATAGATGTGGGGGGATGCATTTTTTAACTCGTTCTCGCAAACCGGGATCTTCAGAGTTGGGGAGATACGATGATTTTAGGTCGCAGATATTGAAGGAAAGTCCATGTTCCATCACTCGAAGTGATGCGAAAGCAAGGTCGCGTTGTACCTTCGACACGTCGACGAAGAACTCTCCGCTGCATTTAGGGTCTGTGAGGAAATCGCGGAAGGAGGCATGAAGGGGTCTGATTGGGGTAGATGAGTTGGTGGTGCCGCTGAGGAGGGATCCCATATGTTCTACTATGACCTCCACTTTGTGACGCTCGCTTTCATCTAGAAAATGGCTCCGCATGGCATTCAGGGAATTCAGAGGGAGGGGTTCAACTGTGCCGAGAATTTGTCCCATCACGGAACGAAATGTCGCTAGCCTTGTTTGCTGAAACTCGGGGTTTGTATGTCTATCCTTTCGCATGATCTCCGTCAGAATGAAGTCATACATATCGTACAACAAGTGCTCCCGTTCGACAGGATCGCGGGACACCATAACATTAAAGGACTGATTGGAAGATAAGCCAGCAGGGGGTTCTTCGATGGATTCGCAAGCAAGACGTGCCCACTCGAAAAGACCGTCAGCTTTCTTGGCGAGCACTGTAAACTCTTTGCTCCCAAAATGCGAAAGTCCCTCCAGCTTCTTCGACACGTAAGCGTAGATATCACGTTCCGCGACTTCTGGTGAAATGTCATCCATGGAAATCCTTCGAACGTATTGAACGCCTGCAAACGCATTCTGAATGTCGCGAAGCGGGCGAGAGGTGACGATAATCCGGAAGTTGGCTGGGAGTTCAGTGATTCGTTGAACACCTAGTTTGCCCGCAAGAATGCGGAGAATGCGGAGCCGTGTCTCGACTCCACCGCTCTCGTCCAGTGCGTCTATTATGATGACGACAGGTCTTACAAATGACCCCGAGGGCTTCCCCAGTGGTTTCATGAGTAGCTCGTCCCACTGCTGGACGATATCTACTGTAGTCTTGAGCGAATTGGTATCTTTAACTGTCTCTGCCAATGCTCGTCTCATCTCCGGATCACGGTCGGCTAGGTCGCGCGCGATCGTAGAGAAAATCTTTTCATGACGACGGTCGGCATCTCGCTGGTGATCGAAGCAGTAACATGAACCGAGCCCTCCCACATCGTTGAACCAGTTAGCAATCGTGTGGGCAATGGCCGACTTGCCCTTCCCTGCGGGGCCAGATAGCCAGAGCACGCGCTGAACATTGTCTCCGGTGCTGTTGACCCAGTCTGTGATCTCAGAGATAATTTCCGTGCGCGTCCCTGGCAGGCATTGTTTCCCAGTATCTCGTCCCGCTCCATCCGCATACGTCATACCGCTTAGATCTAGTGTTTCGCCTGGAGACGCATGAATAGACGTCGATTCAGAACCACGTACAAACCCTTACCTGTACGATGGACATAGATGGCTACATCGCGAGTGACTTGTTTCTGGAAGTTGTCCATCAGCTTATCCAACATTCCGCCATACCCTCGAATTGCACCATCTGTTTCCCGGCCTATGTTCTTTCCGGCTCTACTCCCTACGATAATAGTAGGACATTGAGACTGTGAAAAGCGCAGTGACTTGCAAAGACCCACAAAAGTTCTTAGTCTTCGAATAATCTCTGATAAAATTGGCACATTCAAGGGTCTGCTCAGAAATTTTTCCAAGGATAGTGTGCATTGACGAAATCTGGTGAAGCCTCTTGTCTTCTGTAATGAAGGCGTAAACGTCACCCAACTTCTGGAGAAGGCCGAGTATCGCTGTATCGCAATCCGCTTGAGCGAGAATTACCTATATGCATGCTAAGATAAAGATGCGAATAAGAGCAAAACCAAACATACTTTTGCGGCCCAGGACAACACGCCCAGTGCCATCTTTGCATATGGATGTACCTATGGAACGGGGTTAGTTCGGTTCCGATCGAGAGACATGGTCCATACCTCCGCGAGCGTCCCGATAATACTGTCGAATATCCTGAGGGGTTGAAGATATGTATCCTGGAAATTATATGCAGCCTCGAGACCCGCTGATGCATTTTGGACGGTGGATGCTCCCGATGTCACGTGTCCCGAAAGTGGCTTCATGAGTTTTACAGCCTCTTCGGCGTTCTGAAGCGCCGATTGGAGATCGGCGCCTTGTTCTGCACCAGGGGGAGCATCCCGAACCTGAGCGACGATTAAAATTTAGAGAGAGAGAGAGCAGCAGGTAAAAGGTGACCTACCTGAATCGATGAGGCGCTTTCACCGTCGACATTCTGAAGAACAGGGTTGCGGCTGTGTGAATCCTTCGAGTGCTTTTATACGATCACATGTCACATGAGCCTTGTTCCAGGAAACTCGGGATCCTTGTCGACTCACAGAAACCTTTTTAGTCGCATTCTTAAGCTTCCTTAGAAACCGACTAATTTTGCCACGGCGTCTGCCCTGGATGAAGGATGCACCAAAGTTAGTGTTTCGAGTGAAATGAGAAGTGGTCCTCATCAGCGACATACCGAACTTTCACCAGCGGTTGCTTCACCGGATGCGCGGTTTTCGGGAGGAGGATTTTGTCTTGAGTTCCTAGATTGATTGTGTTCACTCATCGTTTGAAATAATGATCAGTCTGAAGTTTGAACAAAGTTGGGTGTGATGAATGGCTAGTGGAGAAAGGGTGGGTCCCATACCCTTGACCGCAAGCCTCGAGGCAATATTTGCTGCTGTATTGACTGGGCGCTTGAACTTCGAAACTCCGGGCAAGGAAGTCGAACTTACAAGTATCTTCCATATTCCAACTTGTACCGACGTCTGCCTCGAGAATATGAAAAACGCTGTGCCGATCGCGGACAAGTCGGTGAGTGATGCATGCGCGCAAGACTTGGCAGTGGCCTTTCAGTCACTTTGAAGCTTAAGGTGACAGATCGAGAAGTACTGGCCGTGACGGATCCGACGGCCCGGTCTACTGTTGTCAATTAGAACATCGTCCGCAGCTTGCCGCTTGTGCTTAAATTTCGACCTTCGTGCTCTGCGCATTGACGAAAGCCATATTCTGTGAATACTACTAGCGAATACGCACTTGCGACTTGGCGCCCGCTGGTAACATACCTTTCGCACCAGTGCGTCGCTCTCACAGTTAGTTGCCCCGAACTATTACATTCCGACATTGAATGATTTTTCGGTAGTAAACTGCTCTCCGTTCGTTTCTCATCTGATGGTCCATCATTGGAATTCTCCATGGTAGTTCCTGACGATATAATCGGGATGGGAATGTCGCAGCTATCTGCTGAGAAGTGCGTGCTATGCATGAGCGATTATCTAACTGACTCGATACTTTGAATTTAGCAGTGGATACCCGCACCCGCGTCCCGTATCGCTTTCCGCCACCGAGCTCTATCATTGTATGTATTAAATACTTCGATATCGTGCACATTCCTCATTATGAAATATAGAACCCTAATTTTGCCACAAGTTGTACGCAGGAGACGTACCTGAAGCGTCTCATCTCGCAATGTTTACCCCCCTCACTATTGTCAGCCAGCTCGACGAGGGAGGAAACTGTCATGCGATCATTCAGGCGTTCGCTTTACCATCAGGGGGATTACCCCCGTATCCTCACCTAATCTTCAACTCACCCACGAAGGACATTGCTATCTCGATATCGAACTTGTTTTGCTTTTGTGCGACTCCATGACCAACACCGTCACATTGCATGAGACTTAACCTGACGAAGTACTTTGCCCACCGAGTAACGTTATCCCCTCCTCTACCAGGGGAGAAATTAGGGAATATATCTCTCCACCGAGCAGCTTTTTCTGTACCAGGTTATGCTAACCCCATGAAGTTTACCACGTCATTTGACGGGCACGCGCGTGGTATCTGTGTTCTTCATAACGAAAGGGATGGAACAGAATTCTACGGATTTACGATCGACGTTAGTAGTATGGATAAGCCCTGTTCGGGCATCGTTGGGCCAGGAGTCGATATCAAAGAGGTGGAAGCGAAAGAGTCGTCTCCCTCGTCTTTGAGGATGACGTGGAATGAAAAACTGGCATTCGACGGCTACTTGGGTAGAATCTGTTACAGGAAACGGGGTCAAGCAGGAAGGATAGATAGTGATGTATTGTATACGCTTTAGATCTTGCTTAGTGGTAAAATAGCTCAGCGACAGTGTGTATGGTGTAAGGAACTTGCTACACACATGCCGCATCCCGGGTACAGGCAGTTTACACCATAGCGTGGACAAATAAAGCTCTCCCAGTTACTCAGCACTGCACTGTACCATCGTATAAACACAAAGTACGCATCGACGCCATCATACTCAAACCTTCCCAGCGGCAGCAGCAGCGTTCTTTTTCTGTTCCTTCAGCTTCTCAATCCGCTGCAAAAGTCAATCAACATGAGCCACTACACCTCCAAAGAAAGAAAGAAAAAACTCACCAACCGTCTCTCCTCCTTCCTCCTCGCCATCTCAGCCGCCTTCTCCTCCTTAGACATCCCAGCCATACTAATCGGCGGTGTGTTGTCAGTAGTATTCGGGAGAGGTCGAGGGGATGATACTGGCGTTGATCGAGCGCTTGAAGCAGGTGAGAATGCTGGTGCAAGGGTGGAAGGCACGATGGATCTGCGGGGTTGCGGGGAGTGCGTGCGTGAGATCTGGGAGGAATGTGACGTCTTCCATAGATCAGGCGAGCGACTTGTAGGTCGAGATGAAGATGCCATTGCGCTCCATTCATCAGCAACTATATCAGATAAATCAGTAGGGAAATGATGAAGAAGTACGTGATACATACTTGGAGAACTGGCCCGCAGTGACATGCCGAATCCTAGACCATCGGTTGCACTCGCGCGCTTTGATTCCGCGGCAGGTGGAGCGCTCTCGAACGCGCCTACAGAGAAAAACGACCTCAGTTTGGATCCGGCGATATCTTCAAAGGGCAAGGAACATACTCCAATCTCCTTCATCAGCATTGATATCGATCAAATCATCGTTCCACAGACGACTACTGCCCTGCCCTGCCTCGTTAGCAACCTCTTCAGCGAGCTGCGCAGCGAGCGTAGAAGTCGGGGCTTTATTTCCACCCAGCTGTAGGCCTTTGCTTCTTAATGGATTTGCGGAGGGAGAAACAGATGACACAGGCAGAGAACTGGCGCGCCCATTGATGTTTGGTGCCGACATTGATGCGTCTATAGTACTCGAGATCGTTGTTTGCATGTCCGCAGGGGCAAGCTGAGCGGTAGATTTTTGTGAGTTATCAACTTCAGCGAAAACAAGTCAAACGCACCTTTTTGCCGAGGGACGATACAGCCCACCCTGTCAGAGCGGCTGCTGCGCCCGTCGCTGAGTTCACAAGGCCAGCCTGCGTGTATGCACCCGGAAGCCTCGCTTGTAGATCTTCCCCGCCGTCTTCTGCGGATGCTGTCTCCGGCTATGAAGAAAGGTGTATGTAAGTAAAACAAACTGGGTTATGTACAATAGACCTACCATAGTCGAAGCGTGAGCCTCTAAACGCTTGATGAAAAGCTCGACAGCTTTGAAGGCCTGGTCACGAACCAACCTATACATTTGCAGCCGCATCAACATACATCAAAGTAGCAGAACGAGAGCAAACTCACTTTTCTTTATCCAGCGTAGCACCTACAACAGCTGAAACGACTTTACTAGCCACGTCGTCGATGTCGAAGCACTCCGCGGTTGCCATGAACGCCATAACCCCCGCCACCCGAGCGTGGACGAACGAATCCTTGAGCGCCATGCTGAACGCGGGAACGAGAACTTTTCGTTTTGTGTTATACCCTAGCGAAGGGCCCAGCCGGCCGATAAGAATACACGTGTTAGTGCGGATGGAGGCTTCTGGGTCTGATTGAAGGCGGGCGAGGTGGCGGAGGAGTTCGTTGTTGAGTATACGGTCGGATAGCTGCACAAATCATTATTAGTGACATTGTTTATACCTGAAAATCAACTTACCTTGGGAGAAAGTAGGACGATAGCGCGGACAGTAGCTTCTCGAATGACAGCGACTGTGTCAGTGAAACCAGTTTGCTGCGTGGATGAGGATTAAATGAGCTGCCCTGCAAGAATGGACGGAACATGGATCATACCAGGTTTGGCCAAATCTTATCGACTACTGTTTTCTTATCCAGTTTTTCGGCAAAGTCGGGGAGATTGTCGAGAAGCGCGATACGTGTGCCACGGTCGGCACTCGCAAAGAGTTTAACCAGGGGTGCCACAACGACTGAGCCATAGTCGTCGTGTGCGACGTTCTTTCCGAATTGGAGGACGAGAGGCACGATGGTTGCTGCTGAGGCACCGCCGAACTCGAGTGCGGAGGCAAGGCATGGGAGGATACGGTAAGAGACGAATTCGGGGGGAAATGAAGATGCGGATTCCTTTAGCGTCCTACCCATCCAAGTCACTGAGTGGTTGATGGGGACATTTGAAAATTAACACGTACCGTAGTAATGATACCTTGTCAGATTCACTACTCAGGGTGAATCCGTCCAGTCCAGCGCAGACCTTGACAAGCCGGTTATGGACGAAAAATCCACGTCCTTCTCCATCCGACTCTGCCATACCAATGTCTAGCAGGTTCTTGGGTGACATTCGTAATTTTGCATTCGGGTTAAGGAGCTTTTTGAAGGATGAAAAGACGGACAAGGGTATGGCACCTCTAGAAGAGACTTGAGGCGGTGGATGGGGAGGCTGGGCAGTCGGTGGTGGTGGGTGGGTGGGATTGAAGACGGCATGTAGAAGTAGACCGAGAGCGTATCCATCTGCAGCTGGTACTGGTAGGCTGTGCACACATTAGAAAGGCGGCTGAATGATGTTGTGAGTGTCGAAAACTGAAAACTCACTCTTTGAGGGCAGACCAACCCTCTTTCTTGACTTCTGGCGGTGCACATGCCATTGCGTCTGGCATGAGGCCGCCCATGGTCTGCAAGGGAGTGGTTACTGAGAACTTGGAAGCGCACAAAAGACAGAAAAGGACGTACATATATAACAGAAAGATCATCTTTTGGATTGCTCAACACCTCGAAGCCTCCCAACTTCCACTCTCCTGAAGGGGTGATAAAGACGGCATTTGGACGGACATTACCATGGGTTGAGGACGCGGAATCATTGAGAAACGCAAGAGCAACCTGGCTCAGAATGTCAGTAAGGCCTTAACGTAGACGAGATGGGCATTTCTGACTGAAATCCGGTGTAGTCCCCAAATCAGCCAGTCCTCTCGCTCGCGTGGAACATTGGAGGATGATTGGGATAGCGCGAGGGGTAGAGGGCGAACCCTTTCGGTCATGATGCAAATGGCTGAGTCGGATTCCACGACATCGATGAATTTAAGTACATCAGGATGTCGTATGGTGCGTAGCTTGCGGAGGGAGTTGCGGGCGAGGGGTATGGTGGACTTGTTGAGAGGATGGGTCAGATCATACTCGAATACTGAGACCAGGCTGCCATCCTCCTGCCTTGTAGATTAGCCTGAACACGACTCGGACTCGTGATATGATCAAGAACAGGAAACCTACCCGTTTAGTAGCGTCGTACAAGGTCCAGAATGTCTCGCAGGAGTAAACCTTGGCACCCAGCGAGAACGGTAGATTTAGCCCAGATTTCTGGACTAGAGTCGATACTGCAGCAGAGCCGAAGCTGCGAAGATAGTCCATAAAACCCTCGAGTTATACCAACTAATCGAGTGCGAACGAAGGAAAGAACGTGTCTGCCGCTGCGCCGCAGACACTAAGTGCAGGTGACTGCTACTCACGCAAACATTCACTTTGACACGTATGATACACATTCACTCTGGCGTGAAACCGCGTCCTTTGAATTAGTAGTGGTGCTACGAGTAGTGTACACAGGAAACAACGTATATGATATCTGTTCTGTAATGACTGATTTCGTGATATCCGTTTCAGAGGTTCAAGATGCCCATGAAGGTCCGATACCCCGATACTATGCTCAAACCCGCCATGTTGTACCCACCCTTGCTGACACGTGCACGCAGTGACACAGTAGCCTAAATGTATTATTTCATCTCAAATGAAGCACGGGGACCATTAGCAGAATGGAGGGTCAGCTGCATTGAAGTTGTCGCAGATGTAGATGAGTCAGGCCCAATGTTTCTGGAAAAGGGCGGGAATACCAGGGCCATAGACGCGAGTCACGCGACACGGCATCAAGAATATGCATGTCGAAGTAGACGCAGTCAGGATTGCTTCGACGCATCAGCTTGGAGCTCGTCGAGCGGAACACGAACAAGCCGTTCTCCGGTAAGTGGTAGGGTGTCGTCACTGGGGTCTGACAAGTGCTGTTCCCGGCTGTTCACTGCAGAATAATCAGATCGCTAGCTAACACAGTTGGAACTTTGCTCACAGAACAGACTCAAACTTTGGAACATCAGAGGCCACTGTTCGAGCACCTGACCGTGTACTGTTCGAGAAATTAATGATAGACAAGGATCAAGACTAAAGGAAGAAACCTTGGCCAGCATCAGCCATAACCTCACAATCATCTGCAAGACCTTCGATGCGTTTTAGGAAAAGAGCACTAGCACGTTCAAGGGCAGCAACGGCCTCAAACTCTTTCTTTTTCTCCTGTAAACGTGACGTTGCTGCCGCATTATTGGCCTGCGATGCTAGGGATGCAGCATGTGAAATACGACTCGGAGCAACGGACTGACGCATAGTTTCTATTTGCAAAGGAAGTGGTTATTGACGACGATGAGTTTACGGCGTTGGACATTAATTTAAAAGTCCGACGCAGTTTGCCGACAAAACACTTTGACATTTATTAATACGTACATGTAGTACGCGCACGACGTACTTGAGAACACACACACTTTGTGCATGTACATCAAAGGATGGCATCATGATGTACATGAACAAAGTGTCTTGTTTACGTTCATCCGTTGATTTAAACTTAAGCTACAGATTGCGCTTCTGCACTTTTCAAATATCAGCGCTGGGTCGGTATATAGTGACGTCTTCATTCTGATTTCTAAATCAGTTCATCACCGTGATGAAGGCTGCAGACGGCCAATACGTTCGTTCCTGTCATCGTGCAAAACTTTATCTATCTGATCGTGTTGGGTTTGTCGTTGTTCCGGTGACTTCTTGTCTACTCCCTTGTTCTGCCTCACATCGTTTCGACGGCTTGCTTCATACCTGCTCTCCAAGTCCGACTCCCTCTGTTTGCAGTGGCCCCGCTTCGCGTTCCGCTACTGCTCCGAGATACCCTGTCATTATAAGATGATGAGACGCCTGCTTGGAGACCAGCTCGCGAGGACTAAAACAGTGTCCGTGGCGTGCTCTTGCAAAATAGAGTTGGTGTTTTGGGCAAGGTGGTGAGAAATTCACTCGGTACACAACATCGTGAAGCGATCGTATGAATACTGGCTCGAAGGCCAATAGTGAGGGCATTGGAGAAGATGACTGCCATTTTTGACCAGGTGATGGCAGCACCTATTCGACGAATAGTAAACGCCTTTTCCCCCGTACGTGTCTCTGACATTGTGCAATATGTAGGATGGGTAACGGTGAATGTCCCAAGTCCAAACTCTACGTGTGCTTGCGTACGTGGAGACCACGATCAACAAAGCGCTTTCTTAAGTCGATGTCGGCCACCGAATGCTTAACGCCTGCTTGCCGTCTGACATAACACGGTCAACACTGCCTTTACACTGGGTGTGGGCGGTTGTTCAAACTTCAAACGACGCAGAACTCACTTTCTGCAACTTCTCGTATCCTGCTTCGCACAGACTGATCCACGAGTGACAACCTCGACTATTTCCAATGAGCGAAGACAAGGGATTCGAGGCCAGTTTATCTTACAGAAGCGCAAATCTAGCGAAGTAATCGCTGGTAGAAGCTAGGTACGTTGCTCATGAGGATCACTTGAAACGCTGATTCTAACGCGTGCTTCGTCCAGGGCCGACCCCGTGGCAAGATTCATTGGTTTCTGGGGAAGGTTGAGAATGGTGACCGAGAATACTTCTGTGAGTCGACAAAGATGTATAATTAGCGTCCTGGAATAAGGCTGAGATCGTCCAAAAGCGCTCGAAGGTACGATCCTCTTATCACGAACCCCGGTCATGAAGGTAACTCATCGACTCCGAGTAACCAGGTGGGTCTGACGTGGAAAATGGTGCTGATCCCTAATCGGTATGTTTAGCTGCTACAGAAGCTACAGAGCGCATGAATCCACCCTATGACATCTGTCGCGTCTACAGCCCAAGATGCACTAGCGAATCTCGAGCCTGCATATGACTTCCAGGATATCTTTGACCCCTCAGAATAATTGACTCCGTTGTTTCGAAGATAGCTGATGTATGCGCTCTTGCTCTCGACATAGGACGCGTTGAGCTTGATTTGAGCCACAAGGCACATGAATAACACTGGCGGGATTGTCGAGATGAGTGAGCTCCCAGCCTTCTACATCACTCGCATTTAATCAATACGACACATGTAGACCTAGGTACTGTTGAACTTCAGTTCATGCATGGAGGTTTCCAAATGACATGACTTGCATGGGATGATGTGTATTTCCCAACAACCAACTGTGCAGATGACCTGACGCCCGTGCGGAGAACCAGTCGCGATGCGAGTGCCATCCGGAGGGAATAGGATTGATGTAACCACGCTCTGTAACCATGTTTTTACCTGTCAACGATGTCTGTGAGTCCACGGGTGGATTGCTAGTTGTATCATTTTGTTAACTTCAACCTCGTGGGTGATTACTTATTAAATTTGATACTCCGACAAGCTGAGGGCCTGAGGCTTTTGGATCTGGAGCTCTCTTGATACATTTGAAGTCCAACTTTTAACGCGCCTGCTTCAACTACGTACGTCGTTGATCACGCGTTCAACTACTCGTTTGAAATGGACACTCGTGTATTCATGTGGGGGCCCTCACTCTCTTCTCACCGCTGTTTTGTTTCTTGACCGACTTCTCCGCTTTGGTACTCATTGGATGCATGATAAACAGGCGTTCGTCGAAGTGAAACGAACGTGTTCGATGCCACACCCAGTTATTTAACTTGTGGCGACGCGGGTGTAATACGGATTTATTACTAGACAGTCTGGTGAACAAGGTTCGAACGTTGAGTTTCGGCCGCTTCTCAGGTAAGTTATATTTTTATCCAAAAGCTCGCGATTATGCACCGGTTACTGACCTGCTGATCGAGGCGGCGCGCGTCAATCACACGGAAGGCCCTGTTCCTGTCAAGTTTACAGCAAGTCTTGGGGATGGACGTAAACCGCCTTGGAATGGAATACTTTGTTCAAAACATTCAACATCGCACAAGTGCTCTCCAGAACGTCGATGGCGGCGAGTACAGTATGGCGGCGAACCGCACAAACGTGCTGGTTTTCCATTGGTTCGGGTCTGGAATAGCAGGGAGCCCCACGAGCTCCAGGCGCTCTTTAATTTGGAAACGCTAGTCTCACACGTAATATGTAGCAGCAATCCGGAGGTTCACTGAAACGTGTGTTGCGCATTCATAAGGGCGTCGCATACAACTCTTTGCTCGACGCATCGAAACTGGCTCAGACGGCGAAAACTAGCCTTCCCTTGTATTTCCGAGCATGCTGCATAATCGCTTTGCTATCCTGCTTGCCATTTTGTCATGGCCAAGCATATTTGCCATGGCCCAGACCGTGGCATCTCGGGGGTACACACCTGTTGCTGCGAGATGTCCTGCAGGCTTCAACCTAGTGCGGATAGCTGGTACTCCTGGGAATCAGACCCTCAGCTCTTCCGAGGCCTCCTATGTCCAAAATCGCAAGACCAATGTCCTTCCGCAAGCCTGGAAAACTTATCTCTCAAATGTCTTATCCACCAATCCTTATCTCCCTGATTACGTCTCAAGCATTCTGTCGGGAGATAGTTCCGAGATTCCGACCCTAGGCATTGCAACGAGCGGAGGAGGGTATAGGGCTGCAATCTTTGGTGCAGGAGTGTTGAACGCACTAGATGCGCGGAATTCGTCTTCCGACGCCGCTGGAACAGGCGGATTGCTCCAGGCAGCAACCTATCTGTCTGGATTGTCAGGCGGATCGTGGTTTGTCACATCCCTTGCTCAAGCCAATTTCCCCACCATCCAAGATCTCATCTTTGGACCCGCTAGTCCCACATTGTCTAACAGTTCGTGGGGAGGATGGAACGCTGCCTATGATCTTGCAACGCCAAGCACGAACCTCTCCATAGATTCGGAGTATTCTGTGGATCTTGCGGAGGAGTTGCTTGGAAAGTACGAAGCCGGTTATGTAGTGACATTTGCGGACTATTGGGGACGTACGCTAGCCAGACATTTTGCCAATGGCACTTTCTCGTCTAATTTCTATGACGAGTCGTACACCCATGGAGCTGGTATATTATGGTCTGCTGTTGCAAACACGTGAGTTCGTTCTCATTCCGTAGAGTCCGTTGGCTGATCCTGGTTATAGGACCTCCTTTGCGTCCTATTCCATACCATTCCCAATTGTAGTCGCAGACCTTCAAGCTCCGGGCCAGAACTCATCTGAGATTATTGCTGAAGACTTCGTCCCCTTAACCAATCCCCTATTTGAGTTCAATGTTTGTGAGTTAAAAAAACACGGTCTTTTGTTCACAAGCCCTGAACGTCATCTGAACAGTCGAAACGGGTTCTTTTGACCCGCAGCTTTCTGCATTCGCCCCAACCAAATATTTGGGAACGACAAATAACAGTATCTGTGTCACCAACTATGATCAATCTGCGCTTGTCGCTGGATCATCTTCTGAACTATTTAATGAGTATAATTTCACTGTGGGTTCCGTTCCGTTCTCTTATCGTTCATGCACGCCTAAACTAACGGCAGGATACCTTCAATTCGACTTATGGGCCTATTTTATCACTTTTGGCGAGTCTTATGCCTGAACCCGACGTTGAATACGATGTTGCTTCTTGGCCAAACCCATTCTATGGTGTAGCGCCAGACACTTTTATTGATTCGGCACAAACGAATCTGAATTTGGTGGACGGTGGTGAAGACGGTGAAGTTATCCCCCTGCAACCTCTCCTGGTGAAGGCACGTGGCGTCGATGTCATTTTCGCCATTGATGCAGTAAGCAGTTTCCCTAATAGCGTGGCGATCTTTAGTTGATCTTCAACTCAGACCGATGATGTCGACGACTTCGCGGATGGTAGCTCTTTGATTGTGAGTATACACGGTTATCGAATAACTTTCACATCTGAACCCTTGCTAGGCCACGCAAAATCGTACTTCGCTTTACCCTTCTGCTTACTCATTCCCTCCCGTTCCCACTTCTCTGGGAGAATACACCGCACAAAACCTGACTACGCGCCCGACATTCTTTGGATGCAACACGACCAGTTTGAACGCAAGCACCCCGCTTCTCATATACCTTGCTAATGGTGGTCCACCCTACAATGGCGAAGCTCCTGTTACCAACACCTCAACGGATCAAACTTCCTATTTGTCGTCAGAGATCCAGGCAATGCTTAGCCAGACTTTTGTCATCGCGACCCAGGGATATCCAAGATACGGAGCAACGGAGGATCCAAATTGGCCGTCGTGTCTCGCATGCGCCGTCGTCGACCGTGCAAGGGAGCGAGCAGGGGTGGCAAGAAGTGGTATTTGCTCTTCCTGCATGAACAGGTATTGCTGGGATGGAAGCACGCTCACAACTACTGCACTCTACAGCGTATAGGCCACGCATTTGGATAGCTGGGCGCCTTCGGGGGTGGCGTCGGCTATTGTGGCCATGCTGATGATGTGAAGTGAATTTGTGCACACGGACATAGTCTGAGTTTTCGTTGTCAGACCTGATGCTTTTGGTTACTGTTGGCTGTTAACGAATTGGATGATTACTGGCATGACGTTTGCTTTTGCTGGTTTTGGGGATGCGGCGGTGTCGGGCCCTACTAATCGATTCTGATTCAGCGATGGCGGATCCACATCATAAGCGTCAGATACGACGACTACTGGCAAGAATTTCAAACGTGCGGCTACTAAGTAGACCTGCGGTGTTGATACTGACAGGAGCACGAAGCCGAGCTGTCATTGTTAGCCAAGGATAGGTAGAACTTGACATTCATGCATACAGACAAATTTGATCCTCCAACCCACTGAAAGGCCTCCTGTCCTCAGTTGTCATTATAAGTTGAACTACTTGCACTTTCTTGAGCGAATATGATCCGGGGCTGCGGCTTTTGCCAGACGAAAAAGGCAACCACGTGTTGTTTAGAAACTCCGCGAACCTATGCGAGCGTCGATAGATGGCAAAGTTGAGTACTGAGCGTTGCGTATCGGCCTCACCCGCTCGTCCTCGTGCTGCTTTCTCTTCCAACCTCTCGTTATATGGCGCAAGCGATGCTTCCTGGACTAAGTACGATGCAAATTTCTCCAGATGGATAGATTGACTTAGATGGATCCCAGAATTAAAAACTCTTGTCCTCGGAATCTGCCCGAGTCCTCATGGCAAACAAATCGCTGACGTTTAACGGCGTACATTCAACGGTCTGGTTTACTGCTCCGATACGGTATCGTCTGCATCCTACTGATACGTGATGCCATTCTGCTGATGTCGGATATTTCCTGTTCTGCCAACCTGATCATTTGATTCAAGTTGTTCATCATTGTAGTGGCGCCTGCTATGATAATCCGGAACATGATGCATGGTGGTCTACTCCCCCAAGGCGATTCTATCACTTGCTAGAGAATTTTCCATTTACTATGATCGTCAGGTCCCTCCACAGTCCTCGTTTCTTATCAAGTTATGACTCGGGGGTCTTCCGAGTCGTTGGTCTTGGCTGCATGTACTGGCACGTATTATCGTTTTGAATTTGTTCCCAGCGCGACTGTTACTAATGAAAATTGCGTTTCATAGCCAAAGCGAGTGTCACGGAGGCGAGGGGGCCGGAAGAGGAATATGGTATCCCGGAAGTAGATTACTTGCGAGTCCAATTTAGGATGGAGGAATTGACGTCCAACCGCCATCGGCGACATTCCGTTGACCACTAGTGTGACCGCGATTTAGATATGTTTTTGTCACGCTTTATGGATGGTATATATACCAGCTACGTTCTGAACTCCTCATAGGCGTCCTCTCTTTTCTTTCCTCCTCTATCACTAGTGCCCGCCGACGACGCAGGCCTCTTTTTTGTTGTCTTTGTTGGATTTCCCATTTGCTACACCCACCATGGACTTCATCGCTACCGCTGCGTTCCCCATCTCAGTTTCTTGGATAACCCACAATATCGCTCTCGCCGCTCTTTCTCTTTCTCTGGTCTACGTCGTCTCTCGCGCTATATACAACCTCTTCCTTTCCCCGCTCAGCTCGATACCCGGTCCTTGGTTTGCCGCCGTCTCTAACTTTTGGATTACAACACACGTCTTGCGCCTCCAACAATGCAAGACAAATCACCGCCTTTTCGAGAAGTATGGCCCTGTCGTTCGAATCGGTCCAAACAAGGTCATCTTCAAAGATCTGACGTCCATGAGAAGCATATACTCAGTCCACAAATTTGACAAGAGCACCTTCTACAAGAGTCTTTTAACGTGCGTTTGCCTTGTATTTGATACGATTTTAACTCATAACCCCATTTAGCAATGAGAATGATCATGCGTGAGTGCACAGTGCAATCTGTTAAACGTGCATATATGCTGATTTTCTGACCAGTATGACAACATTGGACCATGCGGGGCATGTTACTCGACGAAAGGGCTATGCTCCTCACTATATCCCCGCCAATCTCGTTCTTTTTCAGCCTGAGGCGCATGATTATACCCTCGAGCTTGTTTCGGTATGCCCCTAGAAATTAGCATCACATTTCCCTTTTAATGCGCCTATTCCAGGTTCTAGAACATATCGGGGGCAAACATTCTTTGGATTGTCTTGCATTGTTCCGCCATTATATGGTTGACGTTATTATTGCGTCTTCTCATGGTTACCGACAGGGTGCTCTCAGTAAATGGATTGCGGGTGTGGAGGATTCTATGGCCACTGCGATCGCAGATTTCCCAAAGCGAGGCATTATCGTAAGGCGATCGACCTTGCATCAAAATTAGACTGACAGGGGTTGCAGAGAAGCGCGGTGCCCCCTTGGGTGTGGGATTTGATCTGCCGTATTCCCAACAACCGGTGGCGCCAGATGTGCGATTCTGATAAGATTATGGGCGAGGTTGTTCCCTCTCTATGCCTTCAATGCGGACAATGAAGCTGATTCTCGTCTCTTCTCAAGTTCGTTGGTGCTCGCGTGTACGAGATGCGAGCAGAGTTAAATGCAGGAAAACTTGGTGAATCTGAGAAGATTCCAATGTTGCGACGCCTTCTCCAGCACGAGTATTCCCCTGAACAGGCCATGCCCGACCACGACATCATTTCAGAAATGATGGGACATATGTATGCGTTTATCTCTCATTCGACTTCCTATAACGCGAGCTAAATTGATACTCCTAGGATCGCAGGGTCTGATACTACATCAAACTCGTTGTCCTACTTCTTTTGGGAGCTTAGCCGCAGGCAAGATATCATGATGAAGCTTCAGGCCGAACTGGACCAAGCGATGCCTGATCCGCATGTTATTCCTGATATCGCTCTCTTGCAGAAGCTTCCTTACCTGAACGCTTTCGTGAAAGAAGGTAAAGCTGCGCTTCGCTTTAATTTGCATCTGCCTCATTACACATGTCATAGGTCTTCGGCTGTACAGCGCCGTACCAAGTCCTCTTGAACGTGTCGTTCCATCTTCCACATCCAAAAATGGCGCCATTAATGAAGCTTTTGATCTTATGGGTTACGCACTTCCTCCTGGTACCATCGTTGCCACCCAAGGCTGGTCTATGCACCGCGATGCATCCACCTTCCCTTCTCCGAAGACCTTCCTTCCTGAGCGCTGGCTCGAAAGACCTGGGAACGCTGAACATCTTTTCAAGATGGCACAATCCCTCATGCCATTCGGAACCGGCTCGCGCGTCTGCGGAGGCCAGAGTTTGGCGCAGATGATGTTGAGGATCGCGGTGGCCACTGTAGCGAGGAACTTTGATGTTGTGGCTCCTCCTGAGACCAACGAGCGAAGTATGGAAATCAAGGACTCCTTTGTAATTGACTCTCTTTGTGATCACTGTCCGAGGACTTGACTTATGCGCCTTTTTTTGCAGGTTATCTTTCCTGCTTCGATGGAATGCAAACTGAGATTCGTCCCACGAGCTCAGTGAGCTCTCTGGCGATTCATCTATCATCACTACGACCCACCACGAGCGTACACGTCTCATAATTTCTCCCCATTCTCACCTCCTATTCCTACTTTAGTGATTAGAGCTCTTATAATCGGCTAATATTCCTCAACGTGGGCTGGCTACCCTGCGAAACCCTCGTCGAACTTGCTTTCGTTGTAGTAGTGTGGAGATACTCTTGGTTTTCGCGATGCTATGCAATCGTATTACTATGGTATTCTATTCGGCTGGCCCCATGTATGTAGGTCAATACCCACTTTGTGTCTTTAGTTTTGGTATCTGATATGGACCGACGCCCGGATATCATATCTGACTTCGTTCGTGGAATGGTATGATATAAGACGACGGGACCACCGCAGACTCGGATGCATGGACTCATGGATCATAATGCATAACTCGCCGCTGTACATCAAGAGTAGACAATAGTTTTACTCTGCTGCTTCAATATGAGGTGATGAGAGATCATACATTGGCGACTTCCGGGTTTAGTGCCCGACGTCCCGGCCGAATATGAGTGGTCTCTAAACTACCATTCCAGCGCATTCTATCACTGTATCGTCCACCTACAACCGACTGACTCGGAGAGGAGCACGTTAATGGTCGTTCCACTCCCGTATCCAACATCGAGCTACATCACAATCAATCCTCGAGGATTCCTTATGCTGCGGCATCAAGGTGGCACACAAACGGAGGCTTTACGTTCCAAGCGCCAAGCCCATTTTTCAAAACGTCAAGGCCAACGCCAACTTCTCCGCTTACGGACTCATGAATTGATATAATTAAGAGGTGATTTTACTACGCGTTGCAAGGAATGTCTTTCTTTCGTGTCTGAAGCTGTGCTTTTACAGTGTTTCCTGTATTCTCGGGAGAGCCGGAGTCACCTCTACAGCCTAATCGGGTCGTTGAAGTGCCGAGTCTTCTTGAGCGCTCTACTAGTACTGAAGTGCTACATGAGATCCTGGATTTTCTGTTTAATCTCACCACTCGACACGCAAGACAAGGCGGCACAAAGACTCTTTACCGTAATATCAATCTAGGTAGCGTGGTTCTCCTCCATTGGTCTGAAATTCGTTGGCCAGTACTTACGAGAAACAAGCCAAACAGCTCTGAGACGCCTCGAGTTGGTGATCTTTCTCGATGAGTGATACGGAAAAAGATGCAGTACTTTCGGATGAGGCTCCAGTAGACGATGAGGTTGTATCTAAAACCTCGACCAGCGCCTGGAAGAGGTTCCTTGTTATGTCCCGCGACGCGTCTGTTGAGAATGAAACGAAGAGGGCAATGCAGAGCAGACACCTGATGATGATCGGTGAGTGTTTGTTTAAACGACCTTGGTATCGATGGTCAATGATGACATGTGCTAAAAACCTTTTCTGGAATCTGCGCAGCAATCGGAGGGACCATCGGGACGGGTATTTTCTTGAGCGCTGGATCTGTGAGTGTCGCTTTGTTCTCATGTGAGCGCGTCTTTTGTGACTACTTTGATTTTTTCGCCAAGGCTATCGCTTTGGCTGGGCCAGGAAGTGCTCTGCTCTCGTATTTTGTTGTTGGGATGTTTGTGTACAGCGTCGTGATCAGTTTGTATGTTTCTAACATCACATCATTATGTTCGAACTGAATGAAACAAATTGGAGGGGCGAAATGTCTGCCATGTTCCCCGTATCAGGTGCTTTCTCCGTCTTTGGTAGTAGATTCGTCTCTCCCGCGCTAGGATTTACGTTAGGTACTGTACTTCTACCTTGATCTCTCCTCGTGCTGACTGGAGGATTTCTGAGAACAGGGTGGAATTACTGGTTTCAGTGGTATTTCTGCCTCCAATATGAATTCCAGGTTCATTGACCAGTCTGACGTTATTCATCCATTTTTGTTCAGGAGTCTTTCAATACGTGAGCATCGCTTCTGTTCAGTTGAAGAAGTTATTGACTGATTCGTTTGTCATGATGGTCAGCCAGCGAGCTGACTGCTGCTGCGATCATCCTACAGGTAAGTTGGTTTATTATTTTGTTATCGTGTCCCCGATACACCGAGAAAATTGCTGATAGGACGTTTAATCAGTTTTGGGCGCCGCAAGTCCAGGCCTGGGAATGGGCGCTCGTCATTATCGTCCCTGTTTTCTTACTTCAACTGATTCACGTTCGAGTTTACGGTGCGTAATTGTTGAGTATGTGTGCTAGGTATCCTGACGCTGGTCTGCAACAGGAGAGTCTGAGTACTGGTTTGCTCTTGTCAAGGTCCTTATGATTATAGTTTTCATCTTTGTCGGACTCATCTACGACTGGGGCGGAGTAAAAGGTCATCCTGGACCGGTAAGCACAGCGTTCGTCAGCAGTACCCTCTTCCTACCTATACTTGAAGGGTTTATCAAATTTTCGCAACGGCCAAGCTTTCATCGGTGGCTTTCAAATTTTCGCCCAGACTTTCGTCTACGCCTTTTATTCTTTCGGCGGTGTTGAACTGGTGGCAATTGCCGCGGGAGAGTCCGTTCAACCGCATAAAACTGTCCCTCGAGCTATCAAGGCTACTTTCCTCCGGATAGTCCTTTTCTACATTTTGACCATCCTAACAATTGGACTTTGCATTAACTGGCAAGACCCTACCTTACTCAGCGCAGCAGGCGGTGAGTAATGAATCTGGAGCGGAATTCACTGCTCATCTCTTCGATTTGCTATCAGACTCAGATGTGACAGCCTCTCCACTGACTGTGGTGTTCCAGCGTGCTGGGTTTGGCGCCGCTGCACACGTCGTCAATGCCGTCCTCTTGACCGCAGTTTTATCCGCAACAAATTCGTGTTTCTACGCGAGTTCACGCATGCTTCTCTCATTGGCCAGATCTGGTCAGGCCCCTCGCATCTTTGGCTGGGTAACCAGTCAAGGCGTTCCTGTGCCTGCACTCGTGTGAGTCCGCGCTATCGCTTTATACTCGTAGCATGCAACGCTGACATGTGCGGGTAGCATGGCGCTCGCGGTATCGTCTGTGACATTCCTTACGACAATCTGGGGGGAGGGAATCGTGTTCACTTGGCTTCTAAATCTCACAGGAATATCAGCCTTGCTTGTGTGGGGCTCGATAGGTCTCATCTCTCTGCGTTTTCGTGCGGCCTATCGAGCTCAGGGGCGCTCGTTGTCGGATTTGCCTTATACTCAGCCTTTCTTCCCTTTGTTACCTGCTGGAGTTGTCGTGCTTGCCTTACTGATGTTCATTGCGGAAGGATATTCGTCAGTCAAAGAACAGCCATTTGAAGCCAAGGTATGCGCCACCCTTCGCTGATGAGTCTTCCATCTTACTGTATTCACGCCAGAACGTCGTCGCCACATACATTGGTGTTGCCCTTTACATTATCCTATACCTCGGCTATACTATCTATGAGCGATTTGGACTTGGAATCCGACAGCATTTCGTGCCGTTACTCGAGGTAGACTTACAAACCGATGCTGTTTGGAAACCTGGAGAAGGTGCAATGATCCGAGATCATGATGACAAAGATGAGGAGGGCACTGCTGTCTCGGTAACCCCTGGGTGGCGAACTTGGCTATCTTACGCAGCTAAACATGTTTATTGACTACTCAATGGAGGCTGGGCTTCAGGCAATTCCGTCCGGAACATCATTACTTCTTCCATCCGATGAATGTCAGCCGTTGGCGTGATCGAATGTCATCAGTATGTTACAGGCGCTGCAGTTTCACTTTACAAATCGAAGTCATTCCCAGGCCATGGCCGCCAGAGTCTGGCGTGAAGACCAGCCTCAGCATGGTCCAGGCCGTGGCAGCAACATCTACTGTGGACGACATCTCCCATGTGTGGCGATGGGTCTGAAAGCGCCACCATTGATGCTGTCCACGCCAGGCTTCCACAAAACAGAGGTATAATAGACGAACACTCTCGATGGATTTCTCCACCTCATTTTGCACTGTTCTACCCGTCTTCACAAGTCCAATGTGTAAAACCTCATTATCCATCACCTTTTGTGCCAATTGCAAGACTACAGTCTCAAGGGATAAATATGTTGACATCAAATGCGTATGGCAGAACAAAGTCGAGAGAGCTCAACGAAAGGGCTCGACCGAGAATGTCGAGGAATGGAAGGCTCAGTGCAAGGCACATGAAATGGAAGTGAGCGGCCCTCGTATCCGTTTGTGTGGCTGTAAATACTGTTGATGTAAGGGGATTTCAGTTTAACTGGTTAGCCTCGCACTCATAACTACTTCACAGATACGGCGTGACGCAGCACTCGTGACGGAGACAGGTGTATATGGGTGGCGGTGGTACAATTGGTGTTTGAAATTCATATTGTAAACTCAATTAAAAATACATGCTGGTCATGGGCTGACCTCCGAGTCGGCCAAGTTGGCGATGGCCATTGTACTTCAGATGAGAATGGTCCACATGGTAGTATGTATGGTGCACTCCGGCAGCGAGCCACAGATGAATAAGCACAATGCGCCGTGCCAGTGTGGACGGTCCATTGGTCAATGCACATTTTCTGTTCCACCGCAGGCCAGTGGAACTTGTGGCATGGACGCCTGCTCTAGGTATAAATACAACTCGACCATCATGCTAGCACAAACATAACTTAAAAAACGCACTCACCCCTCAGTGCTCACCCAAACACACCACCATCCTTGTCATGTGCGAAATTACAGAGGTCCAATACGTCTATGTTTGCCCATGCAAGCGCATGGCTGGGCCAGTTAGATCTCAGGTCGACAAATGTCAGGAGAGGATACACGCAGAGCGAGTCTGGAAGCACTGGTATGCTGCTGGGCGGCGTGGCAGGGAACCAGCACTAGAATGCACGAGCATGACTGTGCAAAAAACTCTGCCATATGATAGACCTTGTCGGGATTGTTTCGAACGCTTTTTCCGAAGGTAGATGTCATCGAATCCGTCAAATCTTACTATTGATACTGATCTTTCCTCCCCAGATGAGCATGTTGTTTAGAATGTGGCCCAAGCCCATTTAATTATCATTTATCATGTTCATCACTCATTCTACCTCAGAAATAAATTCATGAGCTGTATGTAGTACTAGAGCAGGGCTCAAGGCGGGACTTACAGATACTTGAATATATATGATCTTTTCATGGAGTTTCGTGGAGCACCATTGCGAGCGTGCCCATCATCCTAAGGTATGCAGACGCCGACGCTGAAACACCTTTTCCAACAACCCCGACAAAGTTTGCCAGTTTCCCTTTCTCAAATCCGAACTGATAGTCCGACAGATACTTGGCAAGAGTCGTGTCCTTGATTCCCGTCAGCTTACTCAGTTCGTTGCGGAACTTGAGCGAGCCAGGTTCGTACTTCTTTCCTTTGACAAGGGCCAAGTATAGTCCTACGAACGTTTGGGCGCGCCCGTTGGCAATGAGGAGCTCCGGATAAGTGAAGTACCGATACAATTTGCCGACGAAGACAATTCGTGGGTGTGTGGGGTTGGCTTTAGTTTCCGGGTTAGAAAGATCGAGTCCAATGCGTGGAGAACGGAACACGGGCGAGGTCGCAAGGCTCGACGCAGGTCGCTTGCGTAAGTACATATAAACGCTCCTCGGTTGGCTTGGGGCTGAGAGAGCAGCGATGTCCCCTTGCCATTTAACAGACACAAGCTCGCTGATGTTCGAAGCACTGCATACGCGCAAAATCTCATCGACGAGGAGTGAGGGCCCTGAGATGACCTTTTGGTCGTGAAATCGACGTATGGTGCGCAGAAGAGCACCACCTCGCAATATTCCTGATGAGATGTGAGGTTCCGCACTAGAATGTGCTTGCGCGCACACGGGGCCACCAAGTGTCAAATCAAGGCCTTTACGTGTACCACCCCGATAACCTCCTGCTACAGTGGCCGCAAGGTTGGCTTGCGATGAGTTTGAGCGTTTCGGTACACGATGAAAATACCTGTGAGAGCCAATTTGAACTATTTCTTATACGACAACTCAAGAGTAAATTCTCACCACTGTCCGCTGCGCTCTTGCTCCGCACTTCCATGAGTGAATGGGTCCTCATGACAGCCTGACTTCTGAAGGTAAAATTCTAGTTCGAGGATTTCATAGTCCGTCTGAGAGCTGCCATCGATGACTGAAAGATAGTATTCGGACAATAAAGCGCTTGATATCGCGTCAAAACGAGCGGATATGTCATCCTGAGAGCATAAAGAAGTTAGGTCTAGCAAAGAGTTGATAGTATCTCCGTGGGCGTTGGGCAGTGCTGGACATGAAGCGTTTGAACGAGGATCTACAAGATCGCTTTCAGTATCTTCTTCGACAGCACTGCCAATTGCAACGGAAGCTGAAGGTCGATCATTCTGCCTTGTAATTTTTTTCCGGTGAGTTGGTATCTGCTCTAAAAATAATTGAAATGATGTGAGGACTGGTGACAGCGCATGTTAAAATTTTGTGCTGACCGTCATCAGGACCTTGGTCCTTCCTCGTTCGCTTCAAGCCGCCATTCACCATCAATACCGTTTTCTCTGGCAGAAACCCGCCGATGAGGCCTCCCACTGCAGGTCAGTGAAATCAAGTCTTCAAGGGCAAGTACGTACTCACAAAGCACCAGCTAGGACTGTCAACGTTGTGGTTGAAGGACGCGCAACTTGAAATTGCATGGACAACAGTGACTCGGATGTATGTAGTATGTATGTAATTGTAAATTGTAAATTTCAAATTCATCCCATTGCGCAAGCTTAGCTCAAGTTCGGCCCACTAGTGTAGTACGGAACTTTCACCCCTTTTGTTAGATTCAAAGGGAATATTGTCCTACTTCGTGGTCTCTCTCTCCCACTTGTTACATTCGTTGTCCGGACACCATTACTCTTTGCAATTTGGCTCCACGGACATGCCTACGCCAAAATTCTCTGCCTCACCAATATTCTGACTCATTCAATACCAACACATATAATGCGGCCACGACCAGCCGGAGCTCATCACCGATCTTGCTTGAATCTGTTTGAACAAGCCTTGATACCTGGAGACCTCAGCATAAGCCTTCCTTCCCATTCTGCGTCGAACACATCAAGCACCGTTCCGAGGTGAGCGCTTGAGCATCGCTGTGCGTCGAGACATGCACTTAATACCTCTCCCCACTTGGCAGCTCATTCCTTTCCGTCAGGACCCCCCAATAACCAGGACAGCTTTCCCAAGTGCGGCAAGATCGCCGAGAGTGCAACAGCGACTTGCAGAGGTTGTTCGATCAGAGAAAATCCGACATTAAAACTGGTGATATTTGTATTGGAAACCTGCCTATTGGTTTCTCAGCCATAAGTGGATCTACCTTTGTAGCGTCAAATACCAAACCAAAGTTTCTGAGATCAGTGCAGGTTGATAGTAAGGTCACAAGACCCCGAAAGTGATTTTGGTTGGTGTCGGCCAGAAATGTTTGCTCCCTAGATGAAGGTACTTGAGGCGTGGCCAATGGAACCAAGGGCGTCATCATCAAGCAATGAAATACAACATGTCGAATTAACAACCTCTTTCAAACGGAGAAATGTATGAGAGGAGTGAAAATGTGGAGGATAGATGCGTTGTCGATGTCATTGACACGCGTGAATATGTCTAGTAGGAAACACTCCAGAACATTGCAAAGTAGATGGTCGTCCAACATGCGTAAACCATGTGCAATGGCAGCCGCGGATTCAGCACCGGTAAAAATGAGCTGCAGCTGCCTGCATAGATCAACCTACCCCGCTACCAAACTGGCGCTCAAAGTGATATTGAACGACCGGATGACCAATTTGAGGTACGAAATTGCGATCTGGTGGAGGGGAGAAGTCCAGTGAAGTCGATACGCGATTATTGAAGTCCGATAACCAGGAAAAGTGTTGCTTTCTGCAGATGCGTGAGCCCACAGAGGGCCAGCTGGATGACTTAAGGAAACATTCTTACATTGCGTAGTCCGAGAAATGAGACTTCGACGACTTCTAATCGGGGTGAATGCCTGCCAAGACCTGATGGCACCGAAGACATGATCTTCATCCAAAAATCTTCTGTCGGCGACAACAGATACGGATGGATGAGGAGGACTCAAGAGGTAACGCATACATAAATGGAGATCGTGGGGATATCCTCTGCAGCAGACAGCAAAGTACCCGAAGGTTGGGCACCAGCAACGACTGCGAACAAGGGCCTATGATGGCGAAGACGAATTTCGCATCTTCAAAAAGATTAAACCTCTTGTTTTCGAGATCTCGCACCCAGGATGTATATCGCTCGAAGATGTACCAATCTGCACTGGTTACAGGCCTCCGAATGACCTGACATTGATATGATGAAGATAATTAGCACGAAGTGTGAAGTACATACAAACTTCCGTTCAGGAGTCCTAATCCATAGATCATGTGGCAAACAAGTGAGGAGCGGTTCCACTTATTCAACTCGGCCTATAGCACATCCAAAGGAATGGCAGACACGAGAGAGCAGCTAGAGAACGTCGCGAGACGGGCTGACTCTGAATATAATCAGAGTCACTGAGTGTGGGTCACACTTTGTCGACATTCAGACATCCAGAGTCAAAATCATCCCCATCTATGCCACTGGAACAATAGATGTCAGAGAAAATATGTTCTATAATCTTTGGAATGAGCATGCATACCGTGACATAGTGATTTATTTCATAGCGGTGTAGCTTGGAGGAGCGTGGTCAAGGTGTACAGCATGCTGCTTACTAATCCCCTTGAACTTTTGTACGTCCTGGTGAACCATCTTTCGAACTATGTACAACAGCTTATACTTGTCACAATATAGCCCATAGGGCACCACGTCTTAACAGTTTCCTTCGTTCGCTGCACATATATAAATACAGAAATTCTCTCTCTCTCAACATCTTTCAATGCTATTTACTTCTGACCCACCAGAAACTTATCCACCCCACTGTGGTTGGCAACCTCGTCTAAAGATGGGGCTATGCGAGTACTTATTGTCAGAGGCCACACCGTGATACACTTGAGGGTCAGACTTTCAGCGTAAACGTTGTCAAATTGGGTGGCCTTGGTTTGAATGAGCATTATGAAGCCAGGAGTACACTGTACACGGCTAGTAGTGACTGCTGTGACTTTCAGAGTATGGAATGCATGAGGGTAGGCGTATTCTTCCATCTTCACCATGCAACTTTTTTCATCCAAGGACAGCAGCTTCATAGTCTGAAAGATCATGCTGATTAAGTCACTACTGGACCAGATCACACCAGAAAGTGTCCATTGTTGGATGAGTAAGGTAAGCCTTCAACTGCGCGAGTTCACTTCCGTTAGATTCTTAACTAATACAACCATCAGCCCGAGCACTTGCCCTCAAACAATACACTGTGCTGGTGCTACAAATGGCAGAGAGCTACTGATATCAGGCTCAGACGATTTCCTTCGGTTTCTATTTACATCGTCAATGCAGAACTACGAGGGAGAAATATTGAGCCCTTGGCCTGTCTGACTCGCTTTCTCACCTGATGATCGGCGGTGGTGAGTGGGATAGCGCAATGCAACTGTGGGATTGCTTGGGCACGTTGGATGACTATCATGTGTCTGAAGGCAATTAATTTATCGCTATCTCACAGGCGCTGTGGAAGTTTGTGGCACACTGCATGGACATGTTGACCCTATCTACAGACTTGCATGGAGTGCAGATTTGCGAATGCTGGCAAGCTGTCATATACCATATATCCGGTTACAGATCCGATGATCTGGATCTCAGATCCGATCCAGATCCGATGAACATATCCGTCGTCCGGTCCACAGATCCGCTTTGATTCTTATTTCATTTCCTGTTCATATAACTCTAACTATCGTTCATCTCCTTTCGGTATTCCTGTACACCGGTATACCGGTTATCCTTTACTTCCGCTATGCTTACTGATCCGCTACACTTACGAATCCGCTTTTACTTGTACTTCATTCCCGGTTCATGATTCGTGATCCATCCAACTTACCAATACGCTCCACTTAGACTTTGCTTATTGATCATTCCGTTAGCTATCCGTAGTATATAAACCTTTGTATATGCGCTGTAGTAGATCAGTTTGAATATCATCTTAGATTGCACTCATTCCGTCTGGACTCTGAGTCCCTCCGTTATCCATCCGGACTTGAGTACGCTACTCTTGTCAACTCCGAGACTTAGGATAGATTCCTATAGTCTACATATCCGCCTCTGTCTTCGGACAGTCCTCACCCGTTAGTTTCTAGTCCGGATCCGATCCGGATTGGCCGTTACTCTATACACGCGATACTTTAGCTCTCTGAAATAAGGGGCAAGACTCGGGAAAGGGGCACAGCGCACGAGCTGAGGCCGAAGCCCTTCGGATCCGATACTACTTGAGTACGGTCTTAACACAAGCACCAGCAAGGATGTGAGTGTCAAAGTAAGTACACGTACACTAGATATGCATTTTAATGAACATACTGTTACATCAGATTTAGGACAAAACGCACAAAATTAAGTATCCCCTTCCTGGTCACACGAACGAACTGTGTAGATCTTGTTGGCGGAGTTACGAGTGGAGGCTGTGAAGATGAGTTGTCACACCGTTTTCATGTATTTTGGTGCTTATGTTGCTTTACAAATTGAAGAATGAGTTACCACACTGTAATTTCAGGAGGGTTGTCCTCACTTCTGAGTACGTTGAACCGATTGGCTAGTCCTATCAGTGTAATGTCGCTCTGATGCGCGTTAAAATTACCTCAGCAAGGGAACTTACACAAATACGTATCTGCGAGGACTGGGGTCGACCCCTGCATTTGCGCGCATTCAAGGGTCCAAGAGCAACTTGCCAGGACTCGCTACTTATTAGACAAATACGCTGTGTTGATCTCAAGATAAATTACGTACTTTGAACAGTTTCTTAGCGCCCAGGGTCAAACTATTGCACAATGGCCAGAATTGTTTCGCTGATAGATCATCGAGTCATAATCCAGTGTGTATTTGCCAGTACTGGTACACTACTTCATTTCGAATGGTCCTAATTTGAAACGCGGATTTCTCTTCATACCAAAACTAAAGCCCTAAACACCATTCCTCTTCACTTTTGGTGCCACAAACATGCCGGCACCATAATACCTTGCCTCGCCACTGATCACTGCCTCATTACCAAAATGATCCAAATAATTGGGCAATGAAAGCTGTAGAATCGCAGAGGCCCTTGGAAGATGAAATGAAGCGTTCATGAAAACTCCGCCTCGCTCTCTGTTAGCATGAGAAGGCTCCTCTTCATTCCTCTCAGACGGTTTTTACTAGTGTGCAAAGAACTGCTCCTAATATCCCCAAACATTTCTATCTTCAATAGCGCGGATAAGAACAGGATGGAGGGCAACATTGAAATGGTTCTTGAGAGCATCAAAAAGCGCCAAGTCAGTCCCCTTGAGGTATTCCTTCTTAATGCTTGCCTTGCGGTAGAGGTGAGTAAGCGGGAAAGCGACGACAAAGGTGCCTTTTTTGTGCAACTCTCTTATTTTATCAACGACAGCCTGCACCAACTTCTGGTCCAAGTTGGGATAAATGTTGATGTGGGATACAGCAATGTGCTGGTGACGATGAACAGCCCTTTTCAAGGGAATGTAACTAGGCGAGTGCATCCCATCTGCTGCAGGCGATTGCTCGACGACTTTGACGTCATACTGGAGCACCAGTCGTGTGCCCTTGGTCACGGGCATGACTTTGTGCTCCGTGTCTGTGGAGAATGCAACCACAACTGGCCGGATCTCGTCGCCAGACTTTTTTGGATGAATGTTGACAATTGTCTCAATGCCTTGATGCCTCAACATAAGCTCTCCTCCTTCCCATTTCGTGTTAAGTGCGATGAGCACCATGCCATGATGAGCGTCGCTATGTGTCGAGTCACGATGCCAGTCAAAATGACCTCCTTCGCCATATACGGCGAGCTTGTATAGCTTGAGAGAAACAATTTTCCCTATGAACATGCTTGTTTGGAGTTCATCCTGGACGTGGCGCACGAATTTTTCATATTTGAATTTCATATCCTCTTGCAAACTGAAGGTGAGCTCATCCGCTTTGAATTCTGTTCCGTGCCTGTAAGTTGGATCCATGACGGTTTCCTCTCCCCTGCTGAATGGTGAAGGGGTTGCGTGCCTTTGCAACACCTCAACGACAGGTTTCATCCATGTCCCCGCATCCTCTCCCTTGACGAGCAGCTTAAATGTGCCCGTTTGTACCTGACTCCTGAAGGACACAAACGGACTGCCAGCGAGGTTGTTGAGTGCACGTGCGAGCTTTGTGTCTCTGTGCACTAAATATGCTGTGGAGCTGGACAAAGAATCGAGATGTACCCCTATGTGCTTGAAGATGGAGAGCTCGTGCTCTGGCTCTGAGTTTGAGGAAACTAATGTGGAGTCTGGGCTCAAAGAAAGTGATGAGTTTGAGCTCGCAAAAATTGATGAGGTGTCTGAGACCGACATTTTGGAAGAGGCTTCTATGGGTGAGTGGCGAAGGTTGAAATTGGACGCCCCTGTTCACCCCTAGGCCTGATGCATTACATAAATCGACTATCAACCCTTGATTTAAGGGAGAGCGAGAGAAGCAACTTCTCCGAGTCTGTCCTCTGGAACTCGCCAAGGGACTGCACTGGCATCAGTAAATTCACACATTCCTTAACATCCTTAATCAGCTTATCTCACTTATTTCAAAACTTGTTTTCTCTCTCTCGCATCATTCACCTGGCATATCTTGTATTTTTTTAATGTGAAACATAATAAAACATGTCCATTAATACATCTCAACATTTTTTTCTTAATACATTCAAGTTGAAATTTCGGACAAGTAGATCCACTTTCAACAAGGTGGTTAAGTGTGAATAAGTCTGTTTAAGGGCAAAATAAGGAATGTGTGAATTTCCTGATGCTGGTGCCAGTTGTCATCTATGTAGTATGGTGGAATATTTTAATTTTTTTTTTGTTGTCGACATCGTGGCTGACGTGAATATTGTGCAAGCCACGTCATCGAAGAGCCGCTCGCGGGCAGATACTGGACTCACTAGTATTAAGTCTAATATATATGTCACAACTTTTCAGCTGACCCTCTCCACATTAGCGACATGCTGATAGTTTAATTTTTAGCGGCATTGAGGGCACTGGACCCCGCTTCTTGTTAATCACGGTGAATATGTCAGCTGAGGGTCTGGAACCTGTACATGGGAGTGATTCACCCAAATTCACGTACAATTGCTCAAATTAGCGTTAATTTTAAATTGACAGCCTTGTAAATCTACCGGAATTTACACTGGTGAATCTGAGGGCCTCTGGGCACATCGTGAATTTACCCTGTGAATGTCGGAACATTCGAAATTTGCCGTACACTAGTGGTGGTACAGAGTCAAGGCCCCCCATCCCAGATATTCTGAGATCGAGATGTCCTCATCTTCTCAAACTTGAAATCAGGATGCTGATATTGCCATTTTTTACTCTGAAATTGTACTCTGAAACTGTGCTCTGATATCATGCTCTGAATTCATGCTCTGAAATTCACATAATAATCCAATACGTATTTATCCTACTGCCAGTACTAGTACACCATAGCGGGAATTTTGAATGGTCCTAATTTGAAACGCGGATTTCTCTTCATACCGAAACTAGAGCCTCTGAACACCATTACTCCTCGCTTTTTGGTTCCACAAACATGCCGGCGCCATAATACCTTGCCTCGCCACTGGTCTCTGCATCGTTACCATGGTACACCCTGTTTGGCAATGAAAGCTGTAGAATTGCAGAGGCCCGTGGAAGATAAAACGAAGCGTTTGTGAAAACTCCACCTCGCTTTCTATTAGCATGAGAAGGATCCCCTTCATTCCCCTCAGATGGTTTATATTTGTGTTCAAAGAACTGCTCCTGAGAGTCACACTCATTGCCATCTTCAACAGCGCGGATAAGAATAGGATGGAGGACAACGTTGAAATGGTTCTCGAGAGCATCGAAAAGTGCCGAGTCAGTTCCCTTGAGGTATTCCTTCTTAATGCTTGCCTTGCGGTAGAGGTGAGTAAGCGGGGAAAGCGACGACAGTGGTGCCTTCTTTGTGCAATTCACTGATTTCATCAACGACAGCTTTCACCAACTTCTGGTCCAAGTTGGGATGAGTGTTGATGTGGGATGCAATGTGCTGGTGATGATGAACAGCCTTTTTCAAGGGAATGTAACTAGGCAAGTTCACCCCATCTTCAGGCGGTTTCTCGATGACTTTGACGTCATACTGGAGTACCAGTCGTGTGCCCTTGGTCATGGGCATGACTTTGTGCTCTATGTCGGTGTAGAATGCAACCACAACTGGACGGATCTCGTCATCAAACTTTTTTGGATGCATGTCGACAATTGTCTCAATGCCTTGATGCCTCAACATAAGCTCTCCTCCTTCCCATTCCGTGTTAAGTGCGATTAGCACCGTTGGACTAGGGCAGATGCAGAAGAAAGCAGACTCTATGAGGATAGGTGTTGCGATGATGCTCTACAAACAGAGCTGACTGCGTAAGTCAGTGGCTGACTAAGCTAAGGAAATCGTCGAAGGGCTGCCTCTGGGCTATGCGTCTACTATCGCTTGAGAGACTGCCTCTTAGTCTATGCCTTGGGACCCCTGGTCCATGCGCTCCCCTAAAAAACGACAGGCGCCGCCCTCGACACCTTCTTCATCACTCTTCATCCTCTCTATCTTCTTCTTCATCTTCCTCTTCGCTTTCATCTTCCTCTTCGCTTTCATCTTCCTCTTCGCTTTCATCTTCCTCTTCGCTTTCATCTTCCTCTTCGCTTTCATCTTCCTCTTCGCTTTCATCTTCCTCTTCGCTCCGCTCTTCCGTTTCTTTCTCTGTCTCTTTGTTCTGTCTTCGACTCTCTTCCGTTGTGCTTTCTGTATCTCCGTTGTCTTCTCTCTCCTTGATCTTGCGCTCATACTCTTTCTGTTCTTTCCCTAGTTGTGTTCCCTCTCTTGGAGTGAACGCTCTTAGCCATCTTGCGCTGAACTCTCCCTTGAGTGGGATTCCTTTGAGCGTTTTGAGCTTGTATGAATTGACAATTTTCATTTTTATGCGACGCAGGACCGACCACTTCGGTACGAGCTTTCGTTCCGCTTTGAACGTATAATCTAAATCGCTGCGATAAACCTGAACTAGTTGACCAGACTTGAATATAACCTCACCCGGTGCTCTCTGTAACAGCCTTTTATCGAACGCTGATTTTCTCTTGATTGCATGTCTCACTACTTTGTCGTAACCGTCTAATCATTGTTGCTTGACGTATGTGACTTGCATTAGCATGTCCGAGGTGCGTATTGCTGATGTGCTCTCTTCTATGCTTGTCTTTGGCGTGTTGACTACTAAACCTAAAAGGAGTTCCTTGGGGGAAAATTTTAGCGCTGGTAGCAATCGATAATTGAGAGTGTGGACTGCATCATCTAGATGGTCTGACCACAACTTAGGCAGTGTGTCCCATGATGTTTCTTGATCTTCTCCTATGTTTGGTGCGCATAGTCGTTTCAGTACATGAAGTAGGAGCTTATTCGTCCCTTCTACTAGGCCGTTGATCCATGGAGAGTATGCCGCGACGGTGTGTAGCTTGCATCTTCTTGCTTCGCAGAATGTTCTCACTGCTTCGTTCTTGAAGTGTTTGCCTCCATCTGCCATAAACGTTTCTGGCGGCGTGAATGCGTTGAATATACTGCTAAGGTTCTCGATTGTCGTCTTTGCACTGCCTGATACTTTGAACTTGAATACCCAGACATGTTGCGAGAATGTGTCTAGGTAAACGCCGAGCATGTTGTATCCGTTCTTTCCCTTCGGGAGTGTTAGATAATCTCTGACTAACAATTCAAATGGATGTCGCCTGGTTATTGGTTCAAGGAGTGAGTGTATGTGTGTAGGACCGAAATTTTTACACTTAGCACAATCTCTGATAGCGTCTAGAATTGACGCGTCTAGCTTGGGGCTGCATATTCGGTCTAGCAGGGCGATCTTGATTGCGTCTCGCCCCCAGTGACCTCCTTCTGCATGTTCCTGCGCTGCTAATATTTTAGCTTCTTCTCTTGTGACGCACTCTACCTTTGCTCTTGCTCTCGTCGATGTGCCTCCTTGCAGTTTCCAGAGTTTCTCATCCTCGATGATGTATTGTTCTGCTCTGTGGCGTGCTCAGCGCTTCTCTCTAATGTCTGTGGCCTGGTTTAGGTTGTAGATGGCCTCTATGACCTCCTTGAACACCAGTTTGTTCGCGGATCTTGTGCAAAGTGCGTCTATTGCTGCGCTTACCGTCATGATGTTCATGATGTCATTGATTAGACCCGTTCTTGCTTCCCAGTCTTCACTTACCGTCCACTCACTTCCATCTCCTGGTTCTGGTGGCGTGTTTTCCCACTTTCGACTAATACTGTCAGCTACGACATTCAACTTTCCGGGTACGTGCCTTATATCCACTATGTGGTATGCTAATATTCCTTCTCTCCATCTTGCATGCGCTACGTTCAGGTGCGGGTTGAGTAGTGTACTTTTCATCGCGCTGCAATCCGTCTCGATTTCTACTGGGAAACCCCATATGATGCTCGAGAATTTGTCCAGTCCAAACTTGAGTGCCGCGAACTCTAGCAGGTATGATTTGTACTTTTTTTCCGTTGCTGATGTTCTTTTTGATGCAAAACCTAGTGGATGTAAGCGCTCTATCCATCTTCCTGTGGTTGTTTGCATCTTGACTCTTTGCGATAGGACTGTGGCGAAACCTTCAATACATCTGTCGGACGTTACTACAAAGTGCGACCCATCGTATCTTGGCGCTTGGAGTACCGGTCTTGACGTGATTGCTGTTTTTAGATCTAGGAATGATTTAGTATGTTCTTGTGTCCATATGGTACTCAGCTTGAAATTGCTCATGATTCGTCTATATGCTGCTTTTGACATAGTACTGTCCACCAGTACTTTGAGTAACAGGTTTCGCAATGGGCCTTCTCGTTTCGCGTACGCGTTGATCAGCGTATGGTAAAATCCTGTGAGACCCAGAAATGATGCTAAATTTTGTGCATCTTGTGGTTGTCACCAGTCTACAATCACTGTTAGCTTCGTTAAGTCTGGTTTGACCCCGTCTCGTCCTATTGTTCCTCCCGCGAATTCCGTCTCTGACATACACAGCTTCGTCTTGCTAGGTGCTATTGAAAATTTGCATTCTCGGAAGCGCTGAAATAAAACCGTTAGTTTTTCTATCATCTTTTGAAATGTGCTCACTGCGCATCCTCCGTCATCCATAAACAACTCCATATAGTGCATTATTAAAAAATCGTGTAGTCACTCTGCTAATGCATCACAGAACGCTGTTGGCACTCCTGTGATCCCCATTGGCATTCTTCGATACCAGAAGTACATATCCCCGTCCTTCAATGTAGAATGCTAGGTATGGGCGCCACTTTTCCGGTACTTCTATTGCGTAGTATCCTGCTGCAAAATCGAAGATCAAAATGTAACGCTGACCACTTAACCTCTGCTGTTTTGATAGTATGTCGCCTTGCGGCATCAATACAACCTCTGTTACCTTGTTGAGTTGCGCAAAATTTTGACAAATCCTCCATTTCTTCGGGCCCTGTTCTGTTGCTTCGCTGACTATTGGTATAGGTACTTCTCTGGGTGGTAGTTCATACGCTGGACATAACCCTGCTGCTCGGTGTTGGTCATTGATTCGTTGTTTCAACTCGTCCCATGGTAGGCCACCCGTTTCATGTGCTCTTTGTGCTATGACTGTCGTCGCGGTGCATCAAATCAACTCCAGTGGTGCTCGTTCGATGATTCCTGCTGCTAACATGTCGTTTGCTCGCTCATTGTAGAACTTCGATTGTTCTGGCATTAATGGGCGTTGGTGCATCCGTAAGTTGAATATTGCGTTCTCTGGGACATTTAAATTTAGTAACGCCCCTGGGATTGGAATTACCTCCTTCAGTGCTAACGCGAAGCAGTCTGTGTTCTTCGTTATGAATCTTTCCAGCTCTTCCCTTTCTTCTACTGATAAATCGTCCCCAAACTTGATTTGCCGTAAAACTTCTTTGACTCTCGCTGGGTTGAAAGGGTCCGTCTGACGTGTGTATATCGATGGGTCATTCATTGCTGGTTCTAATTCCAGGATCTCTCCTAGCAGTTGTTCTTCCTCATTCTCTGATGCCTCTTGTGTGATTAACACGTTGACATTTGTCGCTCGCTCTGTCAAAACACTTGTGTCAATGTGTGTTTGCTGTAGCGGCGATAGGGCTCTTGTGACTTCCCTCGAGGGGAGTTTCTCACTCCCCACTTTGTTCTCTTGCGTTCTGATTGTCTCCTCTCATCTGACATATTGCTTCGTAGGCCTCCACTGACCCATGGGGATTTCTGATGGTTTTGTGTTGTTTTCTGATGCTCGTTCGTTTTTTTTGTTTGGCTATTGTTCGTTGTTGTTTTTCATCTAGCGTTAGATTAACTTCGCTTTCTCTTTGTGGCATCCGTTGGTCCACTATTTGGTTGCTTAGCAAAGCCGTCTGTGTTTTGTCTGCTATTGTGATGGTGTCTGGCGTGTATTCGTGGACTGCTGTGAATGCTTGAAGCATTGGCTTTCCAAATAGGAAGCCCCAGCTTCCCCTGCTGTCAAAGACTTCAAACGTGCTCTGTGCTTTAACGCCCTTGATTCGGACTGTTCCTGTCCACCTAGCGACTGCTTTGATGATAGTTCCGTTCGCCATTCTTAGTCGTCTGTCTGATCTGCTCCATTCATGAAGTCTATGTTTGACCTTCTCGAAGATCAATGTGCACATTGCGCTAACCATGGCACCGTTGTCAAACAATGCTCTAACTCTGACTAACTCTCCTTGGGGACCTTCTAGCTCTATCCGGTGAATAAACAGGATCGCTTCGCCCTTCTCTAACTGCGTTCTTGTGATGTGTGGATGTCCAACCAAATATAGATCAATGATCTCGATTTCATTGTGAGATTCGGTGGTACATGTGGGGTTCCTAGCTACACATTCAGCAGAGACTTTGGGGCTAATGGTCCTGTTTTTGTCCTCGCACGTTGCCTCTTCGCATGCGAGGACCTTGGCTCCAGCTTGGGTACTTTCGATGTTCCGGGCCGACGTATCACTCTGTTCTACGTCGACCCGTCCACTTTTCCCTGCTGTTCCGGGATTTCTTCGATCCAGGCTTGTGTCTCCTCATACTCGCTGTTCATAACAAGCAAGATTGGTGTTGCTGTTGCTCTGTTGTATGCGCCTAGCACCTTGCTCGTGATCGCTCTCCACGCTGATTCTCTGCGTGTTAAACGTTCTGCGTGGTCCGATGGTAACGGGCAGTTTCATCCATTATGCCCATGGGTTCCACAAGCAAAGCATTCACTGGATGCAATAGCCGCTGTACCTGGTTTCAACGGGTATCCCGTTTCTTGCGTGACTCATGCACCTTCTCCCCATTTCGCATTCCACTGTGCTAATTGTGCTGCGTACGCAGCTTGTCCTGCTGCGTTGTCTGCGTGATGTGGTAGCGCTTGAATCAGCTGCCTGACTAAGGTTTTCGTCTCTTCTGTTATCATGATTGGTTGTTGCGATGCTGTTGGCTGACGGCTATACATGGATTGTGGGGTCTGATTATTGCGTGTTGCTGGTACTCGGGCGTATGTGTTGCTGGTCGTGGATGCTGATGGCGAAGCTGATGAATTGAGTGACATTTTGTTGAATTGGTTCTGAAGCGTCGCGATCGGGTTTTGTGCTGGTGTTCGCATTTGAATTCGAGCTAGATCTGCCTGTAGCGCTTTGAGTTCCTGGGACTGCTTGATAGATTGCTCCTGCTTTTCTACGAGCCTGCTCCCTTTCAACTCCGTCACTGCCTTCGTGAATTCTTCCCACTTTGTGTATTCTTCGTCCTTGAGCAAGTCCTTTACAACGTCTGGCAGTTTGCTTCGTACCTGCCAGATCATGGACATGCTTTGGTCAATACCTGCGTCCGTGGCTAGCTGTAAGGTCTTTGCGGCCCATGCTACGTGCATCCAACACTCCCTGTCATATAGCATTGTCTTCTTCCCTACTTCTCCGCTCGCCAAAACGTGTTCTAACAGCTCCTTCTCATATTCTGCTTTCGTTTTTTCTGCTATTGTAACCAGCGGCCAACGCTTCTTGAATGCTGTTACAAACGCCGTCCACATGGCTTTGTCTGTGGAGGCGAGGGCTTTGAACCACTTTTCTGCTTGCACACTAGTTCCAAGGTAATCTCCAAATGCGTCTATTTTATCGTTGCTTTGTACTATCGCTTGTTGGCGCATTGCTCGGTTGAACGATTTCAGAAAGTCGGCCGGGTTTTCTGATGCTCTTCCATCGCCATGGAATATCTGTGGGGTTTCTGTGGGCATGGCTCTCTTGATTTGCGCCAGTGCAAAGAATCTGGCTAAATCGTAATCTGGTGCCGTGGAAATGGATGTGAGTGGTTCCTTCTTTGCATGACGTTGCAATGGTTGAAGTCTGAGTGATGGTAGCTGGAAATCTAGCTCTGGGACTTCTAGTTCTGGGAAGGGGACCTGCTCTTCTTCCTCTTCGAGGCTAGTTAGTGATGAACTTCTCGAGCGATTTGGTGTGTTGTGCGAGGATGGCTCTGGTGTGTCAAGTGGGGAGGAAGCAGTCGATGTTTCCGTTGACCAGTCTGACCAATTCGTTTTTAAATGTACGTTGGTCACCGCTTGTCCTGCATCAGGAAATTCACACATTCCTTATTTTGCCCTTAAACAGACTTATTCACACTTAACCACCTTGTTGAAAGTGGATCTACTTGTCCGAAATTTCAACTTGAATGTATTAAGAAAAAAAATGTTGAGATGTATTAATGGACATGTTTTATTATGTTTCACATTAAAAAAATACAAGATATGCCAGGTGAATGATGTGAGAGAGAGAAAACAAGTTTTGAAATAAGTGAGATAAGCTGATTAAGGACGTTAAGGAATGTGTGAATTTACTGATGTGTTGTTGTTCTGGGTCTCAAACTATCAGTCACCCTTGGCAGCACTTTTTAGTGCTTCCCACGGTCTGTCAGACCCAGTTTTTGTGTATGGCACAACATGTCTCTGAGACATCCCTCTCCCCGGAGGGTCTCCCTCAATTCCTTAAGAGTAACCAGTGTACCCTCATGGGCCTCATTGGAGGGTTAACTGGTTAGCTCTGATTATTGCAGAAGGTGCCTAACAGCCTCCACTACGTCAGCATGGGTCTCTCGCCCCTCGTCAACATAACTTGGAGCCTCTCAGGTGTGCTCCTCGGACCTCCACATATGTTTTCCCTTATGTTATATCTTCATATTTATGTTGGCAGGGGTCTCTCGCCACTCGTCAACATAACTTGGAGCCTCTTGTGCTCCTCTACTTATGTTTTCCCTTATGTTTTATTTCATATCTTCGTCACTCACATTTATGTTTTTCCCCACCCGCTACTTCTCATATGTTTTTTTTTGCTTTTGTCGTTGTATTTATGTTGTAAATGTCACTTTCCAATAAAACATATCACGCTCCAGTTTCGCAGCGATTTCGAACAAGTTCTGAAGCAAACCAAAGCAGGCATTGGAGCCGCTATACTGATATTATCAAGACAAGGAAAAATGTAACGACCGCATGTGTAGCTACATAAATAGGGTACGAAAGCGGGACGAGTGTAGGAATGAGCAAACCACCATAGCAAGTTATCAGCATAAACAGACGAAGTAAGCACAAGAAGAAGAACCAAAGAGCAACCCAACCAATGACAAAAGCACGGGTGCATCAAAAGCCGATTATGATGAAGGAGGAGGTGGAGGGAGAGTGTGATCACAACTAAATGCTCGTGGCACAGCATAGTCCGAAGATGAAGATGCAACACTGTGGACGTTGTCCATCCATCTGGAATCCTGGTTACGAGCCCTGCCTTGAGGGTACCCACTGTCACGGTATGGTCCTCCACCAAATCCCCGACGCTCGTCAAGGTCATTGCGTCGAGCATAGTCCGGACCAGGCACTGGGCTGTATCGGCTTGGGTATGAACGTTCACGCTCACCATGAGCATAAAGGGTGTCGCGGTGTGACTCCAAGGCTGGGGAACCATCCCGTGTGGTGAACTCGCTGTCAATGCGAGGATCAGTAGGTCCATAATAGTTGCGAGGTTGCAGACTAGTGTAGCGGTGATTGTGAGAGTCACGGTGGTACAAGACATCACGAGAGAGGTGAGCATCACGCTCGATCGTAGGAGTCTCTTCACGACGTCGCATGGCATCATGCATGTACCATGGCTCACGAGAATGGGCACGAAGAGGTTGACGAGTGTCACGGAGGGTATCACGTGGGTCGTGATGGGCAGTATCTCGAACATCATAGAGGACCTCATGACGAGGCTCGTGGGGATTGCGAAGAGGACCCCCCTCGTGAAGGTCGTCGCGAGGGTCAGAGATGACCTCCTGATGACGTTCCTGTTGGTGGTGAGGAGGGTTATCCTCACGAAGATGATGACGTACAGGGAGCTTGTGATGAGCTTGGTGTAGGTCATGTGGAGGGTCGTGGGGGTTACGAGAGTCACGAACTGCATCGTGAAGACCCTCAATGGGTTTGGCGATGCGAGGGAGTTCCTGCTGCTTGTCCGCTGGCTTAGCATCGTGTGTTACCTCGGCCAAGCCTTCCTGTAAAGATTCTGCCGTGACATTGATCGAAGTAGGGGAGATGACACTCTCAGCAACCTTCTTGCCCTTGTCGACCTCAGATTCGTCTGACTGGCTGTATGCCATGCGGTGAGCACGCTTCATTTTACCTTTGGAGTCCTTGGTGATTCGGCGTGGTTTGACTGGAGGATAGATGGACATTAGTTATGTAGCAAGAAAATGTGAAATCGCTTACCCTTAGTCCGCTCAATATATGGTTCATCTTTAGGTCGCGCTGGAACCACAGCTATCAGCCTTGAGTCAAATGAAGTCAAGTGAGAAAAAAGTGTGCTCACTTTCAGGCTCTGGTGATCCCGCCACACTCGATGATCCCACTGTCAATGGGGACAACGGGCCACCCTTCGTCGGAGAGGTTGATGGTAAGGGAAGTGCTTTGGGTGGTTTCGTCTGAGCCTGTGACCCTTTCTTCCCTACTTTTGAAGTATCAGTCTTCTCCTCGGATGATGCTTGCCTCTTTGACGCACGAGACGTGTTCGTAGCCTTAGCCTTCAGTTTCCTCTTCTTCCCGCGTGCTTCGTCATACTCGGTATCAGGCTCTTCGACATCCTCGGTCGAAGTAATTGAGATAACCTCGCTCGCTGCTGCAGTTGGTTCCGGCTTTTGAATGATTTTGACTGGGCGTGAGCGTGGTGCTGCCACAACCTTGAATGGGCGCGAGGGCAGGGGCGGTGGTAGTTCTACTCGCATGGTAGGTTTTCGGAGCTTGGGAGCAGCAGGTACTGCTGGGCGATCATCACCCGAGTCGGAGTCGGAGTCGGAGTCGGAGTCGGAGTCGTCATTATCGGAGGGTGGGAGAGGGGCCTGAGGCGCTTTTTCTTTCTTAACCTTTGTAGCTGCACTGCTGGGCTGGAGACGAACTGGGCCATGGTAGTCGGTATCACCATTAGCAAATAGTCGTTGAGCACCCTCATGAGGCCACTAGGGTGGCGGTGCGATGCCTGTAATGACTGGCCTCTCGGAGGCCATCACAGCTGCTACACGTGAGGTTAAAACCCAAAAGTGCATATTAAAAGGTAAACAAAACTCACCTCGGTGTGCCTTGTCAACTTTGAAGACTTGCATGGTTCCTCCCTTCAACGCATCTATCAGCGTTACAATTTCCTTCTGAGTCAGCGCGCCGATGCCCTTGTTCTTCGAGTTTTCATTGTGAGCTTCGCCAGGCAAGAGACACTTATGAGCCGGATAGCCTCTAATACAGAGATTGGCATCAGCAAGGGCGCTTGACATGCCCTTCCAAGGGAAATTTTTATCCCAGGCGCACTTGCCTCCAAGTTGGGCTATTTGTAGTTTAGGTCAAATGAATAAAAGGAGTGTCGACGTTCTAACATACCAACTTGTCTGATAAGTTCGAGCTTGATCCATTTCAAGCCATCATCCCGTCCCTCAGGAGCCTGAGACTGATCACAATTATGGTTCAGGGTTGAATTTGGAGTTGAAGGGTCGTTGCGGGTGCCATCGTTGCGGGTGCCATCATTGAATGCTTCATCCACCGCAGCTAAAGATGTAGTATTACTGTGCGGGCATAAGTCATAGCATAAACAAAATTTAAGTGTACACTCACTACACGTGAGCCTTGAGATGCCCGACGATGGCATCATCGCTTGCGCGACATCGTGTCTCCCAGAACTGTCTCTTTAAGTATACGTCAGGATGTAGAGTACAAAGAGACTTACCCCTGCAGCACCTGGCGTGTTATACGAGTGGCCAAGTGAACCATCTTCATTGACTACTTTCCCGCAGAGCACGATCGCTGCTTCAAAGCCTGACTTCATAGCGGCAGACTCGAGCTGTGATTACAACATGAGGGGATGATGGAACTTCGGGAAAGAAAACGTACAATCTGTATCACCCTTCGATAGTGTTTCTGGAATCCATGTCCACGCTGAGCTATTGTTTGAGGCGATGATCCGAGGAGTGATGCCTCCTCATGCATGAGCAGGATATCTTGGTAAGAGTCAGGATAGGCCTCTTTGAATTTGTCGTAACATTGCGTGCGCACAGTTGCACCTATAAGGGTTATAAACGTCCTGCGCAACAAGATATAAAATAATACTTACTTGGCGTGCCACCTCCAGCCTGGGCTTCTTTGCCAATGCGCGCGAGTTCTATCTGCATATGCTCTTTGAAGTAGTTGGCGTATAGGTTCCAATAGTTAGTGCCATTCACGGTGCGTCCACGACTCTTCAAGAATAGGTTGATCAATTGGGAAGTAGGGAGCGTGGTGGATGTAGCGAGCTCAAGAAAGCAGCGCTCTACTGCAGCAAACCCGACATCAAGTGCTGCATTCACCTCTGCAGACCTGCGTCCAGTGACCGTAAGTCCTTCATCATGGGTCACTGGCTCGTGTTCCTCGGGAAAGCGTGCACGAGAGGTAGAAGGATGGCCTCCTAAGTCCATCTGGGAATTGGAACCGCTCAGCAAAGTACCGATAGTATTTGTTGAGGTGGTGCTATCACCATCCGTGAAAGGCGTCGGTGGAATGACATTGGTGGTTGGGAGGGCAGGCAGGTGATCATGAGACGATGATGACGGAACTGGCTGAAGGACGAATGGTGAGACTTTGCCAGCAAGATCCTCAGTCAATCCAGAATGGGTTTGGCCTGTAGCATGAGGATCTAGCGAGCATCCACGAGAGGTCAAACCCGATGAACTCGCAGGAAAAGTGTAACTTGGCGGAGGTGCTAGGCGGTCCATATCCTGGGGGATGAAGTGATTTTGCGATCCTCCAGATAAATAAGATTCGGACCCCATCATGCTAAAGGTATCCGAAGAGTTGGGATCCATCCAGGCGTGTGGCTGGTTCATGGAACCAAAAAACACATCCTGGAGCTGTTCAGGAGCGTGTGGGGCAGGAAAGGGTGAGGCATGGCGACTACTACCCACATGGAGCATTGACGATGATGTTTCGCTTGTCGAGATAGCAGCCGGCACCGCATGAGGTAAGTTAGGTGCAGGATCTTGCCCTTCCACAGCAAGGCGTTGATAAGCCTGGCGGCGGGTAGATGCACCTTTGACAAGGCCGGCATCCCGCTCTGTAGCCTTGAGCTTACTCCTGAGTCGTGAAGGAGTCAGCTCAACAGGTGGTGATGGGTTACGACGGCCACCACCAAACTGCTCTTGCATGTAATCGAAGGTATCAGGAAGACCCATGTAACTCGGGTGAGGAGATGATGGGTTATCGGGGATGTTTTGCGTCATGTCTACAGTGTGGTCAATATTGGAAGAAATATATGACAGCACGCGTACTTACTCGTACTATGTGCAGTAGATGCCAATTTTTGCAGACCGTCTATTGGGCGGTTTGCGCAAGAGTATATCAGATGGGAAATCAGAAGGGGCAGAAAAAAACCTACAGCGCCTTCATATTTATGAGGCTGATTTGAGCTGATGCAGACTAAACAAGTTAGAATGGTATGCTAGCACGGAATTAAACAAACGTACAAGATATTTGAATAGGCCCATCTGGCAAGGTAACCAAGAGGGTGCGAGCGAGGCTCTCGGGATGCTCGAGAGGCTAATAAGAGGGTTCAGAACGAAAGGAATGAGGATAACGCTGTACATAATGCTAAATGACTCACGTTGAAATGAAATGCTTGAGCTGGCAACCAAAGTGTAATTCTGCGTGTATATGAAGAAGTGAAAGCAGGAGGCTTACCGGAAGATCGTGAGGGAGGCTCAAGGGAGGCTCAAGAGGCTCAAAGAAGCGAATACCGCCAACGATCGATCACGACCCGAGTATCCGCGTGTTCAGAAAAAAAAGTACAATTCCGAAAAGATTGCTTGTATAAACATGTCATCTACGTTATTTGAAATCATTAAGATTCAGTCATACCGTATCTGTTACGCTTGGCAGGCCGATGTTCGCTCTCACTAACATGTAACTCATCATCATATTCAGAAGTCGATGCAGACTGCTCGACAGAAGTGATGGGCGGGATAAGGTTGGTGTGATTAGAAACTGCTCTGGAAGCTGACCGGAGTAGCGGGCGTGATATGGGTGCGAGCAGTGGATGATGGTATTGCCCTAGAAGCTGGCCGGGGTGGTGGGCGTGATATCTCTACAAAAACCTGAGTACGACGAGTAGGGTGTATAGCAGGACGAGCAGCAGGTGCAGGAGGACGAGCAGCAGGTGCATGAGGACGCACAGCAGGTGTGTGAGGACGCGCAGCACGTGCTGGAGGACGAGCAGCAGATGTAGAAAGACGACTAGGAGGTGTAGAGGGACGATTGGAAGGTGTAGAGGGACGAGTGGAAGGTGTAGAAGGGGGAGAGGCAAGACGGCGAGGCCCCCTGAAGTCAATGTCACCATTAGCAAACACACGTCGCGCGCGGGAGTGGTTTTGATCGATATGAGGGCGCCTCTGCGATAATGACTGGGTCCCAGGACATTGTAAGGCGTTTGCGAGCAGTATCATTTGTCATGGCCTGTATAGTGAAGGTGCCCATCTTGAGTGCATTGACAAGATTAACCCGATGAGGAAGGGTCAGATCATGTATGCCTTTGCTCCAAATGAGTGTAGGTCGAATCTTGCCGGGCATCAAAGTATCATCAGGGTAGTTGACGAGGCGACATCCGAGCCGAGCTAGCTCCTTGGGTAGAGTTTTCCAAGGGAAGTCGTTCGAGGTACGCCCACGCAAGGTGCCACCAAACAGATGCTGAAATAAAGTCAGGATTGGTATTAAAAATGGAAGGCAATATGCCTTACCAACAAGGGCCGTTATGCCACCCATGATACAAGGAATGCCATCGAGGCTCTTCCACCCAGCGTCAACTTGGAGACTACTAACTCCTGGGTCCTCCTCTGTCGACACAGCCTTGTCCACAAGCTCAAGCTAGAAGCAATCAGTAATCAGCAGCATCTGAATATTAAACTGACTAAGGACTACGAGGTGACTGATGGTACAGAAGTGCGTGTCTGTTTGCGTGCCAACATCAACAAAGTGTGAGGATTGAGATATGATTGCAGTCATTCTGCAGCAGGATACAGACAAGGTACGATAGTTGAGACTGTTAATCGATAAGAAGAAGCCATGGAAATTTTCGGAATAATACAGTAGCTTCGAAGTTCAAGGGTACTAGCGCCGAAAAGCAGGCTGGAGGGTTATTATGTAAGCTGAAGTCAGCGCTCAGCCCCATGAGGCTCCATGGAGGCTACTACTAGTAGTGGGAGGCTCCATGGAGGCTACTAGTGGGAGGCTTGTCCGAGCCTCCTGTGGGGTGGACATGACATTGGTGAGCCAATGAGATTGAAAATACATATCGCACTGAATTGAAAACACAAATGTAGAGGGATTGACTGCCAGCCAACTGTCTCAACAGTAGCATCATCGACTGCCGTGGTGCGCCCCATCATGCTAATACAAAATCAAGGCAAGAACATCATGTTTCATGGCTGTATTGCATTTTGACGGGTAAGAGGACAGTATCGCAATATGAACTTAAGACCAACTATGGTCTTAACACACTTTTGACCATTCACATTGCCCGGTCTCTAGTATGGGTCGCAAAGCTAAGTACTTCACATTTGAAGAGAAATCAGCAGCTGCACGGCAACACAAGACATTGTATGCTCGGTCAGAACGGTAAGTATTTTGCAATCATTTATTCTTGTTAATCATATGTTTTACAGAGGTAAACTCGTTCGACAAGCTCAAAACGCTCGTGCCTATGCCAAGCATCATGGTCGACGTGGGCCTCGTATCAGATCTGGGGATCTGCATGCTCTTCAGGCGTCTTCCCTAATCCAATATTCAACCCTCTCCCTTCCTGATTCCTATCTGTTTCACCAATCTCTCACTGGATCTGACTTGATTGATCAATCCGATCTCTTGCAGTGGAACAAAGCCCCTCCTTACGACCTTCCAGCTCCACCTGATTCACCAGAGGAAGACCGTTTTCACGCAAAACCTCTGCGACGTGATGCATGGCCGGCACTTGCGCGCAGAAAGGGAATCACATGCTCGTCACGCAGCCATATATAACATGGGTGAAATCGCTGAGCTTCTGAAAGAGATCCGAGAAGCACATCAGCGGTTACTTACAGGTTGGGATGAGCTCAATGCTCGTGTTAGCAGCTTGCAGGCATGCACAAGACACAAGGTCATGGCCGAATGCTATCGCCAATGGGTAGCACGAAGGATATTGAATTATCAGAGGGAGGACAATATGCTAATTACTGGGAAGAATCCTTATACGTAGACCTTGTATTACTGTAACTCGAGAGAGCTGGTAATGCAAGCACCATACTCCGCACATAGCGTCGCAGATTGCCCATGTCCTGCTCATGTAGGCCTGTAACACGGCTGCCACGTATAACAGCGAATATTGCAGCCAATACCCCACACGCCACAATCGAAGTCGTTATTCTGAAGACGTTTGGTCTAAATAATACACGATGTCAGACTAGTCAAGAAAGCAAAGCATGAAACTCACATTCAGTGGTCGAGCCACCCACCCTGCAAGATCAATATGAACATGATGGCCGTGTTGACGCGCAACTGCAAGGAACCGAGCAATCAGTCTCATTATATCCTTTCATATCATGTGTCAATCAGTCAGGTCAGACAAAAGAACTCTTAAAAAATTAATCTCACTTTGACGTCACTTTGCCAAGGGGTCCTGTCGCCCATGCTGTCAAACAAGTAAAGTTCTTTGGTCGACAACTGGATGACGCACATCACCCAGTGTCCAATCCCTGATGGACGATGAATCGGAAGAACCCATATGTCTTTTTCCCAATAACGAATCCACATTGTATGGCGCCAGATGTTGTCGTCTGGGGCATTGTAACGAATGCGGGGAAGATCGTGAGTGGAGAGTATCGCACACCGTGCAGCGGAGGTGTTCAGTTGAGAGCACCACAGGAGAATGGCGCAGTTGTTAATGCATGTATCATTGAGGCATGCAGTAGGAGAACTGAGTATACCGATTTCTTTTGGATCAAACTCTAGACGAGGGATTCCGTCATGCGAAGGTCGTATTCGCGCGAAAATTTTAGCAGGGTCGAGGACACCTGGCTCTTGCGATGGGACGCAGAAGTCATCCACAAGGAGATTCTATGACACGTCATCGTCAACTCCTAACAATAAAAATAACCGTACCTCAGGAAGGTTCCAGCAAATCACAGCATTAGCATCGCGCCCGTAATTTGTTGAGTCATCGTCATCTAACTCAATTGCCCCCATCTCACCCTCCAGGACATCGGCCAGAGCTGCTTGTTCAGAGTCGACTTGGGGGCAATGGTCAGGATCGACGATAGGGAGTTCATCACAACCTTCAGAATCAGACACTACCAGCATGCTGGCATTAATCCAATGAAGTGCCATGTTTGGTGAGCCTCCCGAGAGGGTGGTCGCAATGGCTACTGCCTTGCTGACTTCATTAGTAAAGCGTACCGAAGAAGCCAAGCAATTTGACCATCGTGTTTGAAGGCAGATAAAATTGGCATGCCGTTGTTGCAATAGAACTGCGAATGGTTCACCTAAGGGTATATGAGATATGGAAGTTAATAAGAAAGGTTAGCTCACTGTTTGGCGACCGAAGGGCAAGTTCAAGTGCCCCCAACTCATTTCCGAAGAAGCGGCACAGGTTATCGGCCTCAACACCTAGCCGAACCTGCTCCTCTCGACACCGATCACGCTTGAGAAGTGCACGAATGCCATCTCTTGTAGATGTGTCGTCTAACCACCGCGGAACCTCTCCATGAGACGGTGTAATCCACACATCCTCCATCAGTCCTGGGTCAGAACGTAGTTCTGCAAGTTTGGTGGGAAGGGGTGCGGGCAGTGGAATCCCCCAGGATGTATCATACAATGAATCAAGCCGCTCACAGTAGGAGTTAAATTTCCTGATAGCGGTCATTAGTGCGGGCTGACGCTTGGAAATTGCTTTACGTGTCTGTTGATGCAGCTTGGTGCCTAAAAGAATCTAATAAATCATTCACAAATGAATCGGCATGAACTTACCTAACGCTTGCTGAGCGCCACCGACTGCTCGATCTAATTTATCCCACTCGAAGAAACTCGCAATCGCACAGTTTACGAACGTTCATTTTGAGATCGCGTGCCATGAGAAGGATGCGAACAAATTCGAGATTGATGCCATGAAGCTCAGGAAATCTGTCATGACGTTCAATGAGGAGGTAAAGAAGCCTCGACCTTGTTCATCAGGCGATCGTGTCCCTCTCTAGACTTTCGAGAGCCTCTAGTGTATCATCTGAAGCCATATCTTTCTCCAACATCGTCCTGGTGGTTTGCAATGCTTTGTCTGAGGCGTCCAGATCTGCCTGGGAGAGCTAAGACTGTGTCCAACTCCTTCTTGAGGCAGGCGGGTGCATCTTGTGATATCATTGAGCAATAGCCACGTCATTTAAAAATGTATAAAACTTACGAGCACGGATAGATAACTGAGATTGCCTTTGCTGCGACCACTCGGCTTGCAATTCTTCAATGGAGACCTCACATTGATCTAGTGCGTCTTGGGCTGCTGAACCTTGCCCCTTGATGCCCCGTCTGAGGCGTCGTTTGATCCAGTCGCCTAGATCAGTTCGCATCTCCGAAGCTATAGCCACTGCTTGCCGATCAATCAACCATAAACGGCGTTGGCGCTAAGCAGTGTTTTAAATTCATTAGTTTTAAATGAAAATAATAGAGTACATACACTAGAAGTGCGCTCAACACCTATCAATCGAACTAAGCGAGACCAGAGGCGTTCGGTCCCTTCACCATCAGATAAGCCAAGACCCACACATATTCGTGGGTTATATACGAGCTGGCAAGCCCACTCGTGCCCATATGCGTGCATGGCAGTGGTTGCAAATCGAAGGCGTGAGGTGATGCTTTTGGGAAGAATTTCATGCTGTAAATGGTGTAAGCAATTGTTTCAGTCCAGGATCATAACGTACCTTGGAGAGTGTTCGTGCCAAAACACAGCCGACATCATAAAGAGCTACGACAGTAGCTTCGGGGGGGAGAAGTGAAAAGAAGTGCTGAAGTAAGGCTACCGAATACTTTTGCTGTTCTCCAGGTGAGTCTATGTTGGCAAAAAATAAAGGGATGTCGTGACGACAGATAAGGGCCATGATTCCAGTGTCGTCGAAGCTATCCATTGCCGCTTTCTGTTTTTTGCCGTCAGCAGCCTCGTAAGCATTCTCGCATTGGTCAACGGCTTCATCAGGGACAAGGGGAACGTGAGACCTCACTGGTCGCTTACGTTGAGTGTCAATATGGCGCCCAATCGTGTCAACAAAGGTTTTCGGGAGAAAATAAGTAGGGTCATAGAACTTTGGACAGTCTCCAGCAGCACGTCGATGACGGTGATGGAAATTACCGTCCATTGCGACATGAATGTCACCTCCCTCATCTGTAGATCTACCATGAAGAATACCTGCAAAGCAAGCAGGACACCGTTGCACTAGAAGGGGTGCGCATTGAGTGGGCAAAGGTGAATTCGAGACTCGAGAGGATGCTTGAAACTCTGCTATACGATCACGGTGTTGTTGAACGACCGTCTCAACTTGGCGCTCAACTTCAACTTGCAGGATGTCGTACCATTGCACGGCATAGCCGAGGCCTCGTCGGAATGGGTCCTGTATAACTTCGCCCTGGGATGAATCAGTAGTGACCTAGTTATGTAAGTGATTGTTACCTGGGCGTCAGTCATCTGGTAACCCCGCCGGGAGTAGTGATTTTTGAGCGCTGATGCGAGAGCGTTAATCGCGTCACATGAGCGCTCAAACAATGCGCGGTAGAATGAGAGCAGGTCAACAGATACAGCCATTCGAGGCTGTGAAGGCGCGGTCGGAAATAGACCATGGTGAACGAGGACTTGCTGGAGAGTGGAGCAGGTACAACTTAGTACATCTATAGATGTGAACCCTATGTAGATGTCAGCAAAATTTTGATTACTGCAAGACATGGGCTCACGGTCGAAGAATAAACACATCATTGTCGTCCGTTTCGGTGTACACGAAGGCTTCCCACATGCAGATATGACTGGATGTATATTTTCCAGTGCTTTGCCCTGCGTTCGTCTGAAGTACTGGAGTACTGGATCAACAAGGGTTGGTATGAGTGCAATCCAGTTTTTGTAGAGTGAATTGGTGGATTTGTCGGGCACAATCCGCCGTTTGACAGGCGATACTGAGATCTCAAGAGATGGCTGTTCATCAGAGTGAAATTCGCTGACAACAAGATTGTCAGTATCCATGTGTTCCGTAGTCACAGTATCAGATGGTGGTGCTTGTGCCAACAACTGTGGGTGTGATTCCTCGTGTTGCGGCTTCAAAAGTCGTTCCATTGCGTCCAAAAGTCGGCGGCGCTTAGTCTCTGCGCCAGGAAGCTCAACATATGTTTGAGTTTTCCGTTTGTCTCGAGCCTTCCTTGGGCTTACAAAGTGAGATCCTAGGCCAGAAGATGCGAGTTGAGCTTTGCGAGTGCGACGTGGCGTCAAGGAAGACATGGTGAGGGAAAGAAGAGAAGAACTTACAGCGTGAATCGGGGAGGAGCAAGGCTCCCAAGCTCAGTGCATAAGAGATTACTGGAGGTGCACGAGAGGTTTTCTGGAGGTGCACGGTTTTCTGGAGGTGCACGAGAGGTTTTCTGGAGGTGCACGAGGGTTTTCTGGAGGTGCACGAGGGGTTTCTGGAGGCGCAGGTACATCCTAGGAGGGTGTGTTATTATTAGAAGGCGGGAGGGTGGGTCTCACAGACTACTTTCCCACAACATAGGAACCGGGTCTCAAAGACCGTTATTGGTTCCGAAAAGTAATGCCTGAGGTGTTCTGCCCCCCAGGAATCAATTCACCCAGTGGGCCAAACCCACAGTAGATCAGAGCTCCAACGACGCAACTACGTTAACCGTCAGTTCGAGCTTGAAGGAGAGAAGCTCTTCCAAGCGTCGGAGACCTACATATAGCACTAACTTGACTCCGATACCTTCCCATCTTCGCCCGCACTGTCCTGCAAAGGATAGACTCTACTTGTGGGAACCAACGACCTCGCGGTCCGCGAAAGATGCACAAGGAAAGTTCGTTCCTCTAACTACTGAAGATATCAATCGGATCCGAGGCGTCTTAGTGCACGCTTACTCAGAAAGCACGCGCGAAACGTACGGTTCAGGTCTACTGGTTTTCCATGTCTTTTGCGACAGCAAAATCATCCCGGAAAATCAGAGGGCACCAGCAAGCAACATACTAATAGAAGCCTTTATTGCATGCATGGTTGGCCATTATTCAGGGAAAACAGTATCTAACTACGTGAACGGAGTTCGAGCATGGCACATTATACACGGCGCGACCTGGTCGCTGAACGATGCGGCGATAGACGCCATGTTGAAGGCGGCAATGTCACTCACGCCTGCTTCCGCAAAGCGCGACAAACGGGAACCATACACCGTCGACCTAATCATTGCCATCCGGGGAAAGCTAAACCTCAACGACCCATTAGACGCATCGGTATTTGCATGTTTAACAACCATATTCTACGCTACCGCTAGAGTCGGGGAATTCACCGTCCCTCGCCTGAACGCTTTCGACCCCAAGCTACACATCACACTCGGTGGTGTCAAGGACTTGCAGGATCGACAGAACCTCGTAACCAAGAATTTCAGCCTACCGCGCACGAAAACTGCGACGGGAGGCGAAGACGTTCATTGGGCCAGACAGGCAGTCTATCCGACCCAGAAGCAGCTTTCCTGAACCATCTGCAAGTCAACAAACCCCCACAGAACTTCGCACTATTCGCGTATCGCCACAAGGACAACACGCACCGGCCACTGACAAAAACCAAGTTTTTGAGCAGGTTAGCTGCTGCAACCAAAGCTGCCGGCCACGCACCAGTGCAAGGCCACAGCATTCGTATCGGTTCAACCTTGGAATATCTCCTGCGGAACATCCCATTCGACGTGGTAAAAATCAAGGGCCGGTGGGCAAGTGACGCATTTCTCGCATACCTGCGGAAACACGCGCAGATCATGGCACCATACATGCAAGCAACTCCCACTCTACATGACCAATTCCTTCGTTATACCATTCCCCCAGTCCGTTAAAAGAACCAGGCCAAGACACTTACGAGTGAGTACGTCGCCCTTCTCCTACAAGTTGGGGATCCGAGTTTCGCTCGATGCGTCGTCGGACTCCTAACACTTGGGAATCGCAGCTCAACCTTTCTCAGTCTAGGTCTCTTTCCTCGGGGCCGGAAAGCGCTGCGCGCTTTCGCCCGAAAACTAATCTCCATCCTGTCACTACTAGTTCAATTCCATCAATTTGTGCCTACAACAAATCCCATACCTGAACTTTGAATCGCGTCGGAGTGAACCTCGAAGACCAGGACCTCGAAGCTTCCGAAGTTCCGAGTCAAGTTTGATTTACGCACGCTTGTTTATTGCGGTTGAGTTTATAATGACGACGTCACCTACTCCGTCACGCTGTCACACCAATGTAGGTTCGTCTCGACTCTCCATTGACTCTCAATGACTCCATCTTCCTCGCAGTCTTTTCCCCCGAGACGCCATAATACATCGTCGCATGCTATCGAAAAGAGCAGGATGACCCCCGCAGGATGCTGCTTCTGCGCTTGTATGTGATAGTTTGCCCATGAAAAGGAATTCACCTTCTCTCCTCGCGAGGGTCGTCTCAAAAACATAAGATATATCCCCGAGGTGTGTATGTGCCAACCTAGACCCTCGATAGACTGCAACTGTTGGGATTCACCATCAAACGAAAAATGTTAATGGGGCCAGAGGCCAGAAGAATGCACAAAAGCTAAGGACAGAGTGAGTCTGACAGTCAGGAAATGATGTAACCTCCTATCCTCGCTGAAGCCGCGTTGACGAACACTCCTTTGGTCGTTGGCTCTTCCAATGCGAGGATGACTTGAAAGCTGAATTGAAAGTGACAGACCGAGCCATATCGTTTTGATGTGTGCGTTTTGCATGTGCTCCTGTTTTATGTCAATGCTGAGGCGGAATCATAATAATAGTGAACAGTGACTACTAAGAGGTAGCATGTGGGTTTGGGAAGACGGGTTCGAGATCAGACATCAGTTACTTTTCTCGGCATTTATTGAGGTATGATGTCATTTCTCCCCCTATCTTCCGAGTACAGGTTTCTCCTGCTTGGTACTAGTAGCTCCTCAGCTTTCCGAATGACAGAACTGATTCTACACCCTCCATCTATGTTGAATTCTGGTCGTCAGTTGTAGTAAGATCGCGGGTCCATCATGATAGGCTGGTGAGCTTCGGAAATAACCTTCTCAGTCAGACTTTCTTTAAATATGACGGTCCAGCATGTTCAACATCTCTTCGGGCTCTGGTGCGGCTGAGTGAACGGGAGGCCCTGAAAGAGAGAATTGAAATATTGCATGTTACAATTTTCATTCAAATACAAGGACCCAAAGGCCGAGCGATGCGACAAGACATGAGTACAGGGCGAAATACGAGTGCCATGATAGATACGAGAGCGATGAGAAATACGAAGTGTTACAAGAATTGAGCTGCAAGAAACATGAAAATAACAGCGCTGAAGGAGGGCCATAACACGACATGCAAAGCACCCTAAACGAGCTTTACAAAGGGCCTAAGATAAGCAGGAGCGGGCGGATGGTGCCTAAAACGCGATTTGGGTGAGGAAAGACACCCCTCGAGATACCGTCTGATAAGTTATCTGCCGATTTTATCCACTCGACAGAAAACCATACACCATGGTCACGAGTGAATGCCGACAGACTGCGTAGAATATCATTCTGCGCAGGGCTACGAGAGCGACCGGCTCTGATGGCACCTACAACTCCCTGATTGTCGGAGCAGAAGCGGATATGGGCATCGCGAAGGCCGGAATGAATAAGAGCGCGAAGACCAAGGTCAACGGCCACCATTTCTGCCCACCCGATGTCGCGTCCATCTGACTTCCACCCTGGGAGCAAGCGCCAACCGAGCCAGCAGCCATCGACTAAGAGCCAATGCCAAAGGAAGTCGAAGCATTCACAAAGACCTGTAAAGGAAGGGGAGGTGGCACGGGATGGAGAACCCGAGCACATTCGGCTGCGCTGAGCTGGGAACGCCACCAGACGACATCCGATAAAACTCTGGATGGAATGCGGTGTTGAGTTGAGGTGAAGATGATGACTTGAATGAAGCTAGAAGGCGATAGAAAGAGGATAAGAAGGCACGACCTTCACGAAGGACAAGACAACAATGTTGGAGACAGCCAATAACAGATTCACAGTCCGCACGGGTGACGAGCCTATCCTCGGACCAAGTCTCCAGGCGTGTAAGGTATTTTGCACATTTAGAGGGAGGAATGACAACCTTCCGAACGCATTGAAACCCCGAGCTGGCCATGGAACAGTATCTCCAGTTACTGTGGATTAATTAATGCTCGGCGGCAACTTGAATACACCTTTTCTCTCTATATACTGGTACCTACTGATATTTACGGCCATATTCTGGCCTTTCTATGGCTACGTTATTTATTGCCCCTCAAAATTCAATCAGCGTTGATCGGACCTATGATCGTCCACTCCTTACTGGGCATCCAGTTTCTTCTGCTTCTCCCGCTCAACACTGGCTTCTCTCCAGTCCCTGCCTTTGTACAATACCAGCAGAATTATGCCCTCAATAACGACCATCAGACATGCCCAGAGAGTATACAGACCACCGTCGCCAATCGTGTCCTACACTAACCTCAGATCTGGACTTCTGCGAGCTGCTATGACCTTGACTCACTTGTAAGGAACCGCAATCTCAGCGGCGACAAAAGCAAACAGACCACGGAAAGAACTATTTGCTGCGACTGCCATTGATGAGCGACCAGTGTTTGCGTCGACAATGTATGCTAGTGTGCTTGTGTAGATCCATCTATCGTAGATGAGAGCAAAATACAATATAAAACGGAATGAACGTACATGGATAGAAATCCTGCGAGAACAGCATCACACACACGGCGGCAATATTGACTCGTTCTTGGCACACCCAGGCGTATCCAATCACAGATGGGGTAACCACAACATGGCGATTTCGTGCTCTCGAGGCGCATCTGCATGAATTTGCATCAGCCACATGCTGAGCTAGAGTTGGTGTTCAATGTTCACCTCTGGAAAGCTGACCCCTCCGTTTGCGGCCTTCAGCCGAGCAAGTGTCCGATCGGACCAACG